>NC_090282.1:76632478-76933084 GCF_037392515.1 Haliotis asinina
AATGTGATGTAGAGTACCAGATATGTTTAATTTCAGTAAAGATTTATCGCCATCGCAGCAGAATCTTCCATAATGGAAATGAAGAGTGTGATGTAGGCCACAGGAACTTGTATCACTGCGAGGATTAAAGATTTTTTAAAAACATATACAATTTTTCAGCTGACCCCTGACGTTTCACAGGACAATATATCTAGACAAGGCTGGACACTTCAGTGTACCCCATCCGCCTGCTTTGCCGATCGCTACGCTACCATTGCAAGTAATCGATTAAAACTTCATCTAAACATAATCATGGGCGACTGGCCTGGTCACCACTCATGACACCTACCAGTCCTTTGTTGTTAATTCAACAAGTTGATTAAAAGTTGATTTTGACCCTCAAATAAACGATCTTGACACAAATGGCAGACGATAGCATGGGTGATAAGACTGCATGAAGAGGTCGTATTCAAAGCAAGCCCTCTCATTGGTCGACACTTACCCCTTCACTTGTCACAACGAAGCAGACAACAAGACAATGTGTTCTTACCTTATCTCCCATACTGATGTTTGTGATAGGCGTGTCACCACTGTTGGTGAGAGTCAGCTCAATGGACACCATCTTTGGTGAGAAGATTGATATGGACCTTGTGTACTTGTACTCAACACTGAGGCCATTGCCTTTGATTCTGTTGAGGAGCTCGTAGGACTTGGAGGGGACTATGACTGGCTGGGGCTGTACAAACATCAAGTGTGAGACATGAGGTAAGACTTGTAAGGGACTATGACAGGCTGGGGCTGTACAAACATCAGACATCAGCCAGGATGTAGACTGGTTCAATCTCCATGGTAGTGAGGTCATATGGAGTTATCATCATGCAGTTACATTCCTTTACACCAGATGACAGAAAAGGTACTGTGGCAGTGAGCATGGTTACAAAACTATTTTCACCTCTGTCAATTGTTCACTTATAGCTCTTAAGTTCTTTACTGCTTGGCCCAAGGCCAAACCAAACAAAGTATGATATTACAATTCACAGTTGTGGGAGGTTGGTGGCTTCACAATATTGTTTACTGCCATGAAACATACATATTTCAATAAACTAAGCATATTAATAGTTGAATAAAGATGTTACATTTTGTTTACGTACACTCATTTTGTTTATTAACACACTTAGATAAGGCACAGGCAAACTGTAGCGCAAAGCAAATGGGATGTGCAGCATAGAGAAAAGACCAGTTTCTTACATGCGAGCGAAGCGAGCAAAGGTTGGCAATGTACTTTCCTTGCATCAGTTCGAAAAATATTTTTCATGTCCAAATAAAATATCACCACCATCAAAATTATACACCTATTTCTTCACTTGGTAGTGCTCTCACATTTCCAATTCCATGTTGAACAATTACTCACTTGAAACGTTTCATATTCAACATTTTAAGAGCAACTGGTGGCAGATCAGACCATTCTTCACCTCCATTCCCCCTTCGAGCTTCAGGTACAACGGAGTGAAGGAAAAGGAGGGTATTATTCCATATGGAATACTTACAGTTACCTCCCCTGCTTGAATAAAACACATTTCATGTGAGTAATTATCAAACATGGGGTAGGAACAACCAAGTGAGTAAATGGGAGTGTACATTTGATGGTGGCGATGTTTTATTTTGAGATGAATTTTATTTTTCGATCTGAAGCGAGGAAAGCACATTGCCAACCTTTGCTAGCTTCGCACACATACATGACGACTTGTCATATTCTCTATCCTGTGCAACCCCATTTGCACTACGGTTTGCCTGTGGATAAAGTTAAATAACATTTCGGCATGGATTATATCAAAGCTGACCAATGAAACTAAATTTAATTTAGAAGTGATCTTGCTGAGGAACAGTGATTTGATCAAAGTCGGCGTTTGTATGGTTGGTGTGGTGGTTGTGGACGAGGCGGCTGGTAATGTAGTATGGTAGTTTATCTCCTGATTCTTACCATAGCGACATTAGTAGGTGACGCTCTGTCACTGATGGATAGATTACTCATGCTGGATGCCATGGTGGGGGTCAGCATATCACCAGGGGTGACTGGAGTACTGCCTGTGCCCAGAGATCCCACTGGAAATAAGAAGTCACTGTTAATACACATCCAAGTAGAGGACGCTGTACCTGTGGGGTACCTGTGTTTGAAATTATGCTTGAAAGTCAAGAGGTCCTTGTCATTGTCCTCATGTCTATATACAAAGGTACAACTGAGACACAAATAATAGAGGGACCATCACCTAGAATCCTCTTAATATACACTAGTGTATTATGTAGGCCCATGTTCAGCCCTGGAATGCCTAAATGGACTTCTCCTATGAGCATAAAGACATCCGGTAACATCACACTTTTCAATTTGCAGGTAACAAGAGTTAAACACTCAACACTGTGATCCATGTAAAACTGTGTTACTGTGAGGTGACCAATCTCATCAGTAGTGTACGTACAATCATCCAGGTCCAGAAGTAGATCAGATTGATTCTTTGTTGAAGATTTTTCTTCTTTCAACTTTGATTTCTCTGGCTTTATTTCCTGAAGAAAATCATCATGAAGAGATTACTTTTGTAAGAGTGAGTGAGTTTGAGTTTTACATCACACTCAGCAATATTGGCTGTACCAGACAATCCGGTGATCAACAGCATGAGCATCGATCTGCACGATTGGGAACTGATGACGTGTCAAACAAGTCAGCGAGCCTGACCACCCAATCCTGTTGGTCACCTCTTACGACAAGCATAGTCACCTTTCATGGCAAGCATAGGTTGCTGAAGGCCTACCGGTATTCTACCCCTGACCTTCACGGGTCACTCTTGTAAGAAGTATGATGTGGGTGAATACAAAACTCATAATAATGTATTGATGACATGTGCAAGCAGCTACAAAACTAATACTCATGCAATACAGAATCTGATACGTTTACTAACTGACAAGTGAAGATCTGGGTTAGAAATGGTCTTTAAATAACCCATGCTTGCCATAAAGGGACTTCAGGGATACTCATTCTGTTGATCACTGCATTGTCTGGTCCAGACTTGATTACTTACAGACTGTTGCTATATAGCTGGTTTATTGCTACGTGCAACTGTATATGCACTGACTCTTCACCCAACTCATGTAACCTACCTTCTTTACTGGCTTTTTCTGGACAACCTCTTCCTCTGAAGATGATTCCTCTTCCTCACTATCTTCCTCAGAGGAGTCCTCTTCTTTGCTGGAGACTTCCTCCTCACTCTCTTCTTCCTCCTCATTCTCATCATTCTCACTGTCCTCTTCCTCTTCTGACTCCTCTCCTGATTCCTCCTCTGAGTCCTCTTCCTCACTTTCATCTGACTGCGATTCTCCATCAGAGTCATCTGAACAAAGACCACATTTATCAAACAATCCTGTATGCATGTTAAAGGAACCATTCATTACACTGGTGATAAATAGCAGATATCACGATCATAAAAGTATAATGATTTATTTCTAGTTTGCCTGCAAAGGGCACTTGGTTTAGAATTCAAGGAAAATCCCTGACAATTGATCACATCCAATATAGCTCAATACCTTCATCACTAGATTCTGTTTCTGAGTAGAATGACTTGAGGTCTGCTGTATTCTTCTTCTTCTTGGTGGATATTTTCTTCTCTGTCCATATGGGCATCTCCACATTGCGAACCGACGGCTCAGGAGCCTCCTCTGGCCACTCTGGCAGCTCCTGGTAGCCATGGGCACGGGTGTTCAGCAGGTGAGACAGTGTACCCAGCTGGTATTGGTCGCGATCTGGAGAACAATAACAGTGAGTGAGTGAGTGAGTGAGTGAGTGAGTCCACTGTAACATATTAGTACAGAAGGAAGGAAATCAAATCAAATCCAGGAAATTCACCGATACAGGTATCCTATAAGATATTGCTGCAAAGAAATGAATTACCATGATTATCACTACACTAATCTCTCTGTCACAGAAGCTCCTTAGCTGTAGGTTTTACACTTAAGACACTGGTCATTATTGTTCATAAACTGAAAAAATCAGAAGAATGACGAGCTCATGTTAATATAGCATATTAAAAGACACAAAGATGAGACTCTGTATAGTTATTTAGGAGTGACAGATTTTGAAGACTGACTGAGATTTCACTGGGACTTGTAAGTGCTGGCACCTTAATGACAGAAACTAAACATATAAGCTGAATTTCCTGCAACACAACATGATCAGACAAAGTGAGACTCACCTTGAAATTTGGAAGCCAGAACTGGGGCTGGTTTAGTAGCAAGAAATATCTTTTTGGCATATTTGGCTAGTGCACTTGATTTCTCTCCTGGGAGCACAAGTTGTCGCAGGAAGCGAGATCGGTCCCGGATGTCATAGTTCTGATCATACTTGGCCAGATTGAGCACATACTGACACAGGAGCTTGGTCTGCTTCTGGTTAGTGATGCACAGCTTGGCTGCGAGGTTCAGGATCTGTAGCTTCACAATATCCTCCTGTAAAGTAATGACATACCACACTAACTACCCTGTCACAATGTATAAGAATCAAAGTACCACAAAAATCATAACATGATTCTGTTCCTAAAAACACTTGCCTTCAAGAAAATGTACTTATATTTCGATCTTGCTGAGAAACAAGCATAATTTTATGGGCCGTTTTTAGAGACACCATAGCAAATTTGTAAAATTTATAGCTAATGGAATTCTGAAAATGTCATTATGTTATTTGTTTCAAATCCAGTGAGAGCATATATCCTACCTCTTGAATGAAGCTTTTGGCAAACTTCCTCAGGACATCAGGAGCAATCTTAGGCACACGCTCACTGTACTCGCCGATCAGCCACAAGATGCTAGCTCGAGCCATAGGCACCATGATCTTCTCCACCATCTTGGCCATATGACAAATAATGTCCTTGTGCTCTGATGGCTGAAAAATGTGATATTTGCCATACAGCGAACTGTCCTGAATTACATAAAAACTGATTTCTAGAATCATGTTCCATAACCCCAGACGTCTGTCTAACAACTGTGACATTCTTGCTTGAAGAAATAATGTTGGACTACTTAACATCAAGTTTCAGCTTTAGTTGGTATTGTATGTGGATTGGTAAACCTAAGTTAAGGGAATAATTGGTCTGGGTCTGGGTCTGGGTCCATGACATACTGATTTGATCCTGTTTTAAATGTCTGGTCCTTGTGTTTGGTCTGGGTCTGGGTCAATGACATACTGATTTGATCCTGTTCCAAATGTCGGGTCCTTCTGTTTGGTCCGAGTCTGGGTCAATGACATACTGATTTGATCCTGTTCTAAATGTTGGGTCCTTGTGTTTGGTCTGGGTCTGGGTCAATGACATTCTGATTTGATCCTGTTCTAAATGTCGAGTCCTTGTGTTTGGTCTGGGTTTGGGTCTGGGTCAATGACATACTGATTTGATCCTGTTCTAAATGTCGGGTCCTTGTGTTTGGTCTGGGTCTGGGTCAATCACATACTGATTGATCCTGTTCTAAATGTTGGGTCCTTCTGTTTGGTCTAGGTTTGGGTCAATGACATACTGATCTGATCCTGTTTTAAATGTCAGGTCCTTGTGTTTGGTCTGGGTCTGGGTCAATGACATACTGATTTGATTCTGTTCTAAATGTCGGGTCCTTGTGTTTGGTGTGGGTCTGGGTCAATGACATACTGATTTGATCCTGTTCCAAATGTCGGGTCCTTGTGTTTGGTCTGGGTTTGGGTCTGGGTCAATGACATACTGATTGATCCTGTTCTAAATGTCGGGTCCTTGTGTTTGGTCTGAGTTTGGGTCTGTGTCAATCACATACTGATTGATCCTGTTCTAAATGTCGGGTCCTTGTGTTTGGTCTGGGTCTGGGTCAGTCACATACTGATTTGATTCTGCTCTAAATGTCGGGTCCTTGTGTTTGGTCTAGGTTTGGGTCAATCCCATACTGATCTGATCTTGTTTTAAATGTCAGGTCCTTGTGTTTGGTCTGGGCCTGTGTCAATCACATACTGATTTGATCCTGTTCTAAATGTCGAGTCCTTGTGTTTGGTCTGGGTTTGGGTCTGTGTCAATCACATACTGATTTGATCCTGTTCTAAATGTCGGGTCCTTGTGTTTGGTGTGGGTCTGGGTCAATGACATACTGATCTGATCCTGTTCCAAATGTCAGGTCCTTGTTTGGTCTGGGTTTGGGTCTGTGTCAATCACATACTGATTGATCCTGTTCTAAATGTCGGGTCCTTGTGTTTGGTCTGGGTCTGGGTCTGGGTCAATGACATACTGATCTGATTCTGTTCTAAATGTCGGGTTCTTGTGTTTGGTCTGGGTCTGGGTCTGTGTCAATCACATACTGATCTGATTCTGTTCTAAATGTCGGGTCCTTGTGTTTGGTCTGGGTCTGGGTCTGGGTCTGGGTCTGTGTCAATGACATACTGATCTGATCCTGTTCTAAATGTCGGGTCCTTGTGTTTGGTCTGGGTCTGGGTCTGTGTCAATCACATACTGATCTGATTCTGTTCTAAATGTCGGGTCCTTGTGTTTGGTCTGGGTCTGGGTCAATGACACACTGATTTGATCCTGTTCCAAATGTCAGGTCCTTGTTTGGTCTGGGTCTGTGTCAATGACATACTGATTTGATCCTGTTCTAAATGTCGGGTCCTTGTGTTTGGTCTTAGTTTGGTTCAGTCAGACATCTCAGCACCTTTGTCAAATTGCCCCATTATTATCAAAGTATGACTTAACAAAAGTTCAAGCTGTCAAAGGCTTACAAGTTCTCGTTCACGATCTATGTACAGAAACCTGATAGCAACACAATTTTACCTTCAACACAATTTGTAGGCAATAATACAAGTAGAGTGCATATTGCTAACCCTTCATTTTTCAATACATGCATAACAGTCATATCAAACTCAAGGATTACTGGGAAAAACGTGGTTGAAGAAACACTTCTGTCAGAAGACAGTCAGCAAAGGGAGTGACACATACGATGTAGTTCACCCTCATCTTCAGAGCACTGCCTTTGTGGATAGTATTAAACTGATGGTACATCCAACAAACACAACAAACCAAAGACGTTTTAGTAGTTGTTACTCTGCCTGGCATTCATCATTGAAGATATTTAACAAAGATGGGTTGCCTCTGAATCAGTATGACATCTCAGACTGTAATATCTATGTTAAGCTACAGCTTGGTAGCTCTGTCTGGACAAGCAGCCTCAAATACGAGCAAGCACATTGTTAGTGTAATAATCTTGTACGTGACCTTAAACCCCTTTTAACTCCAACCACCACCTCTAACCTGTTGTTTCAACACTTTTCTAACCTGAACCCCTTAATCCCAGTGTTAACCACAACCATCCATTATTCATCCATTTTATTCATGTAAGTATTTAATTGATACACATGATACGATCATACATTCTGGAGGGCGAAAGATGAGCACAATTTGTGTCAATGATCGACCACTTTTAATATTACTCCAGGAGAGGTATGCTTTCAAAAAGGAGAAAAATCAGGGCAAATTTTCACATCCAAGACAAGTGGATCCTCTCATTACAAACTGATGTAAATCAATGCTCAATGTTTTTTGTCAAATTTTCTAAAGGATATATATGCTAAAAATAAATCTCCCTACGGCTGCGCAATAAATTTACCAGTATTTACCAGTTCAAACATGAAAACGATTCCTGTTGCAGTACACTGACCAAACACCTGTATTTTGACATGCATTCGGAAAATTTCTTAACTCTTGGGCAATCTTCTCATATTTCACCTAGAAGTTTTGCATTTGTTGTAAAATGGAGACCTCTATTAATTAACAACAAGTCATATCTGATTTGATGTTCTGATTAGTCGCTGGCTAAGATCTCTGGAGTATTTTTGTTCATTTCTTGTATCATTTGTGTCAAATATTTTATATATTTCTTCATTTTGTCAACGATATAAAGATTTTATTAAAGCTTAATCAAGCATAGTGATTTTGCAGTGTGTTTGCTTTATAAATTTAGCATTAACTCAATCAGAAGTAGCTGTTTTTCTTGAAACATTCTTGCAATATATTGTGATACATATCGCAATTTATGCTTTCACATTGCAATATGAAAATTATCTGCAATACCCACTCCTAACTGTCCCCATGGATGAATTAGTACGTGGGTAACTATAGCATAACACATGCATCACAAATCTTTAACTCTGAAGCAGAGCTTCTGTACACATATATATTTCTAAATGGCCTCTGAAAGAACCTGCTTGTGAGGACTGTAACAAAACAAATCTACTAAAGATTCAGATTAAACAAAAAATGAAAACAGTTCAGAACATACAAACATGATATACTCAAGTATGAGCTTTCATCATGTCACTCTGACCTCAAGTGGAATTTCAAATATGCAACAGGAAGAGAATAAAATAACAACAGAAAGAGTGTATTTTGCAAACATGCTGTTGAGATTTACAGCTTAGCCCAGAGAAGGTCAAAACAAAACAAACTATTCATTCAATTTTGTACACACAAACAAAACAAACTGTTCATCATGCAACCAAATTTCTTTTTTAACTAAAATTAAAGGTCTAATCCAAGTTTCAGCAGTTCCTACATTTGAATTACTAAGAAAATACTACAGTCCAACAATGAAAATGCTGAAGGTATGAAAATATTCCTTCAAACGTTTCACACCTTTCCAGACATCTGCTGAAGCTGTGCAAACTACACTACAAAATGTGCTACCGATCCCATAACCCGGTAACTCTCCACCATCTTCACAACCCATCAAGCATATGAAAGTCCAGAATCAATCAAGAGAATAAGAAATGCATTTGCCAGGCTCTAAATATGGAAGTACTTTATGCACTTCAGGCATGGACCTGATACAAATCTCTGAAAGCTCCAACACCTGTTAATAACTTGAGCCTTGTCTTTTTAAACACTAGGGACAGGTGGAAATGGAAGGTACAGACTTGGTATAGTGTAATGAAGTACTGGCTATTAATTTTGACAATGGTATTTTTAATTTTGGACTTCTGGGCAGCGTATCAGACTATTCCAGAGATAAGTCAAGTTTTAATGACCGTTTTCAGGGTAATATGTAACTTCCTTGCCTCAAGGCAATCTAAGGAAGACAAACACTTGTTCAGTTGGATGAAGAGAGACTGGCAAATGATGAAAAAAGAGAGACGGTGACGCATGACAGATCCAGCAACAAGATGTAAGATGACAAAGGTAAGCCTCAGCCCAAATTAGATACCCTTTTTTTCTCGCTTGATGTGGGCTAGAAAGGAAATAACATATTTATGGCAGGATGTGCATTATGTACTGCATAGATGGAGACAGTGCAGTATATTTGTCAATGCATGGTAAATTGATAAAAGTAATTAATGGAATATTGTATTCTTAAAAGAAAAGACTCTGTACCCATAGTAACAACAGCATGCAAAAAGCAGAGTGACTTGTTCCAGTAGAGAATTAAACAGGACGCCATTTCACAAACCTCTCGTAAGTCTTAGATCTTGTAACATCTCTCGTAGCATTCGTACCTCCTACGTTAGTATAGTAGAGGTATGAATGCTGCAAGAAAGGTTACGAGACCTCAGGCATACGAGAGCTTTGTGAAATGGGGCCCAGGACACTTGACAATAAAGATAACGTTTGGTTTGAAAATAATAACATAACAGTGATCAAATAACTTGAATGCAATAGGAGCTCATTAATTCATGATTAATTGAATGTTGACCAGCATCAGAGTGAGAATAATCCTCAATACAGTGCAGCAGAGAACATCAACCCACTGTAGTAACGAAGTGATAAGAGTGAAGACATTCAAGGCTGTAACTCAACCCAACTGGACCATAGACCAGACGATAAGGTGTCTTCACCTTTCCCAGTCATCATTATATTTGTGATTATATTTAGAAACAGATGTCCTATCTTATCTGTTTCTGATTGTATAGATAATGTCTTGTTCTTCAATACACACACCCATGCAGTTCACACAGTGGACATGCAATATAATGTGGCAAAAAGAGAGACAAGAATTCAGATGATGTAACAGCCTTGGGTTCTGATTATATTGCATCTCAACAAACTGAAAGCTTTGTGATCTTGAACTATGTGAGACTGTCCTGTGCAAAGGTGTGTGTTGTGCATGAGTGTATGTGTATGAGTTGTGACAGTGTACTATCTGATAGTGTGTATAGTTCGCCATGTGGTATTGTCCTCTATTTGGAGTGTCATGTGTGAAGTGGCCAACTGTGTGACAGATTGTGAGACAAATGTCATAACAATAAATATTGAGAACATAAGTCTGATCACTCACCCGCATTTGAAGGAGCTTCTTGATCACCACCACACTTTCGGCAACAACACTTTCTGCAAATAAGGATATTTTTTCACCCATTCCTGTGGTGAAAATACATTTGCCAAACCAAAATAAATCAAATCAGAGACTACAATCAGTTCCTTTACCGATTATTGTTTACAACAGATAACAAACAACTCTGAAAGACCAAATGTCACAGTATAACAAAGCATTGCTGCCTTATCATCTCTGAAGAATGTTGAGTATTTTTATAGATATAAAACCTCTTATTCTACACAGGCAATGTTTGGCAGAGATTCTAATGTCATTGTCATCACTTGCTTGATGACACTGGAATCTACATCGAAACATCACCTATCCAGAATAAAGAACTACAGTGGAAGCTGTTTAATTTGGACTCGACTGGGACTGACTTTTATGTCCGAATTACGAGAAGTCCAAATTGGACTGGTGAGAGTCAGGAGTTAGCTCCCTTGACCAGGTGCATGCACAGTACTTTTATGATGAAAGACACAACTAAATGAATAAATGAACAAATGAACAAGTAAACATGTACTGTATAGATTAATTTATGTATTCTATGGTTTGACTGACAGCATGGCCATGCTTTACTTGTGGAAATAGTTCCTCAGGTCGGGTTTGTTTGTGTTGTGCAAACTGATGATTCAGTACAAAGTTTTGCATCACTGTTTTTAACGACAAAGCACATTGCAGCATCCTGTCATCATGGGTCTGAGCAAAATACTTGATTTTTCATAGCATCTGAAGCACATCAACATGGGACACATTCGGCATTGTGTTATCTGGCTCCTCGGGCTGATTGTCATCGTCATCGGGCAGTGTCTCACTCATTTGGACGTCTCCGCTTCGGTGGTGGTTCAGCCATTTTGTCACTGATGAGAAATTACTGGAGTATCGTCTTTTTATAACAAAATCGTATACCATCAAAATGACACTGAGTGAGTCATGTCAGCTTGCCGAATTACTTTGTTAATTCCTTTTGTTATCATCACACATGATACTCCATTTGAAGTCAGTAATCGGCTGACTACAAAGCAACTTCTGCCTCAGGCAGTCCGGCTAGTCCGAGTTAATTAGCGACGTTTTCATGGTAAATTTCCTTGAGGGGCGGAGATTTCAGTCCGAAATTGCATGAAGTCCGAATTAGTTAGCCTATATATAATGATAACTTAGTTAACTTCGTTCGGGACCAACAATTCGGTCCAAAAAATATAGAAAACCAAGTTACTTAGGGTCAAAGAAAGACAGCTTCCACCGTATATCCATAAAAATCCCATACAGTTCTCTTTCAAAATGACGTAAAAGTATATTCACCAAAGAGATCCCTTCCTTGCATATTTTCCCATATGACTCAACAACAGTCCCCATTCTTCATCTACCCAACATCTCTACCAATCAAAGATGACTTACCATCTCTGTTAGACATGAGATGCACGAGACCGTTGAGACACGTGTCAGTGATCTCGGAAATGTTGCTGGCACATCGTCCAATGGCCTGAATTGTAGCAGCTGCAAACTCCTTGTCAGGGCTTAACACATACGTCTGTGGAGAAATGGCACAATCAATAGGGGGAGACAACTACTGCTACAGAACTGCGTCTTTGATACATGGGCTGTCCTCAGACAAATATTTTCTTGCACAATTCAACATAGGAGAAATGGCCTTGATTCAGCAAACGTCTTTGGAAGGACCTCCTTATATTATATTCTGTGGAAGTTGTCATGGAGTAAGAGAAGTGAATTTAATTGTCAGAACATATGCACAAGGTTTAGATGGATACCGAGATGATTCAAACGGGATCTGTGTTGGCTCAAAGCATATGGGGAAAATACACGATTTTCATTTTCTTTTTGAACTTTACGTCCACTGGGACATATGACAGTAGTACATGTTCCTGTTTAACTAACTGTGATAGAATGTTCTTCCATGTTGTTAACAAGTTGAAAGCAATCTCTAGGTCAAATTCAATTACAATAAGTCAATCTAAAATCAACTGCAATAACTGCATTCCCACCAGTTACACAGTACCAGTATATCAGCACCACTCACTGCACTGCAAATACTATCCCAGGAATTGGATATATCAAATATTGCCATATGTAACGAACAAACTGACTCACCTGCAATTCCCTCAGAATTGTGGATATGTTTGTCTCAGTTGCCAAGCTGGTCAAAATCTCCAACTAGATAGAAGGAAGATCAACAGGATCAATACAGAACAAGAGTCTTCACAAGATGGCATATCCCCCGGCCCCGACATATTTGAAAGGACAAATCATCTGACAGTAACTTATTGTGTTTTTAGACCAAGTCAGAATTGTTTCCATGGAATTCATGAAAAATATAAATGCCATATATCTGTAATCAGAAAAAAATCACCATTTCAAGATATATCTGAAAAGATCTTTTGAAAGATATGAAATGGTTTTTGAGTTATGCTCCGGAAACGAAGTCAGCAACGTGTTCATGGAAAAGAGAAAATAATACATATAAAAAACTTGTAAATAGCAAAAGGCACCACTTTCGGGTCTGCCACACATATCTACGAAGTAACACTGACAGATATTAAGAAGTTTTTGAGTTCTGCTCCGGAAACGAAACACACCTCTCACTTTTGAGACTATGTCCAAAACATTTCCATGGAAACCAAGAAAATAATACATCACAAAAACCTGTACATAGCAAAAGGCACCACTTCAGCTTCTGACTGATATATCTACCAAGTTTTGCAGAAAAATATTAAACGGTTTTTGAGTTCTGCTCTGGAAACAAAGCCCACCCCACCATAAGACTAACACCAAAATGTTCCATGGAAAAACAAAAAAAATATAAATGCCAAAAATCTGTAAATAGCAAAAGGCACAACCATAGGTTGAGATTACTATATCTTTAAAGTTTGGTCTAAAAATATTGAACGGTTTCTGAGTTATGCTCCGGAAACTGATTTATGATTACTGACGGACAGGGGACAGACGGACAGACAGACGAGGCGTTGACTATATAATGCGGGGGGGGAAAGGGATAAAAAATCATCTTCAATCAAACACACAGTGCATCTTATTACCATCAAAATCTTCACATGAAAAGAACAAAGGGTGTGCATCAACAGGATAAATATAACAAAAAGTCACCCAGAAACAAATATTACCACCCTGGGTCTACCAGGATTCCATGGTCATATGCTCCAATACCAGAGCCACTCTATTGAAATAACTGGTTCGTGAGCACTATAGCCAGGGTTCTCTACAGACTTCAATTATTTCAGTATCTCTCACTGCATCAAGGAGACTGGGAAAGTGCCATCAGAAAGGTACTGAACCAAACTCACTCACTCGCTCACTCTACCATAATTTCCTTCCTTGTTGCTTACCTTTAAAAGCTTGACGTGAAGAGGGTCACTGGATCGCACATAAAAGCTCTTGAGATAAGGTTCAAACATTCCCTGGTGATGTAAACAGTAAAATACTTGTACATGTTAATGTTTAAACACATTTGCAGATGGTGAATGAATTAAACATCAATGATATTTAAACATCAGTCTTTCAGTAACGTGTATCAAACAGATGGACATGATGATAAACATTATTTGTAAAAGAAAATAATAACAAGAAAACTGAAAAATGTTATTCAGAATAACATGTGAATAATGAAATGAGTAGAACACAACTGTGATATTAAGACTGTTCATGAAATCAGTGGTGACATTGCTGATACAGAAAATCAATAACTGATACATGCATCTGATTTGATCAGGATTAAAGAGTCAATCCCTAAACTTGGTGTCCACAACCATCTATGTCATGGGTCTCACCAATGTAACAAATATTGACAACATAATTTGGGAAACCTGACACACAAATGTATACTGAACACTCCAATTAAATGATTCACAGTGATCAAAATGTTCTGATATTTCATTCAATCAACCCCATATTCATGAAACTTACCTTTCTCTTGATAGTCATTGTTGCAATGTTGCTAAGTACAACATACTGGATTTCTCTGAAACAAATCAATAATGTTAATTGACATTCCACAGTCATACATATTCATACATTGAAACAATGAGACATTATACACATAGTATATAGAATGAATATTCATATATAATATAGAATGAACAGATTCCTAAATCCCCAGCTCTTGCCTAATGGCTGGGGGTAATAATACTGTGACCAAGTAAGATAAGTTTACATGTCACTATAATGGGTATCGGATTAAGCAAACTGAAAATGTAACATGTTCTAGACACATAGTATTCTTATGGCCTATCAGTTCCCATTAAGATGTCAAAAAGGCCATGAACACATTTGGTTTACTTACTTGTGACTTCTGAGAAGCCTGATTAGAGCTTTGGCAACAACGCCTACTTCAGCCTTTGGAGCACAATGGTGATACAGCTGGGCAACTGACATTACAACCTGAGGAGAAGATAACACATACTATAAACAGTGTTGATACAACTGTTCAACTGACACTACAACCTGAGGAGAAGATAACACATACTATAAACAGTGTTGATACAACTGTTCAACTGACATTACAACCTGAGGAGAAGATAACACATACTATAGACAGTGTTGATACAACTGTTCAACTGACATTACAACCTGAGGAGAAGATAACACATACTATAGACAGTGTTGATACAACTGTTCAACTGACACTACAACCTGAGGAGAAGATAGCACATACTATAAACAGTGTTGATACAACTGTTCAACTGACACTACAACCTGAGAAGATAGCACATACTATAAACAGTGTTGATACAACTGTTCAACTGACACTACAACCTGAGGAGAAGATAACACATACTATAAACAGTGTTGATACAACTGTTCAACTGACTACAACCTGAGGAGGAGATAACACATACTATAAACAGTGTTGATACAACTGTTCAACTGACACTACAACCTGAGGAGAAGATAACACATACTATAAACAGTGTTGATACAACTGTTCAACTGACACTACAACCTGAGGAGAAGATAGCACATACTATAAACAGTGTTGATACAACTGTTCAACTGACACTACAACCTGATGATACTCATGAAGATCCCAGGTAGAATAGGTCTTCTGCAAACTTGCCACAAAAGGCAACTATACTTGTTGTAATAGGTAGCTAACAGAATCGGGTGGTCAGACTTGCTGACACATGTCATTGGTTCCCAGTAGTGTAGATCAATGCTCATGCTGTTGATCACTTGATTGTCTTGTCCTGAGTCATTTATTTACAGACCACTACCACATGGCTGGAATATTGCTAAGTGCGCCGTAAAAGTAAACTCACTGAATACGTGATCAAGAAATAACATATGATCTAAAAATTATCCACAGTTATTTTATTTATCTCTGTCATAATTAAATTCAACACAATATCATAAATCTACAATATTGATTCTCTCAACTGACAAAAGAATAATTAGCTGGAAAAGAGTTATGACACACTTACTGCTGCATTTCGGCTATTTAGTAATGGTTTAGCTTGACGCAAGAGAAGCCTATGATCTGAGTCCATCACATATGGCTTCTTCTTTGGTTCAGACTCCTTAGTCTCATCCTCCTCCTCGGATGATTTGTCAGAGTCTTCATAAAAAGGCTTGTCTACATCATCAATACTGTCCTGAAAAGTTACCAACAAAGGTACTATTACTGCTCAAGATATTGTACCACTCAAGTCAAATGGCCTACTCCAGAGTCAAGGGCGATTGGGTATCCTACTGATTATTTGCTTGTCATGCTGAACACCCAGGTTTGATTCCCCACATGGGCACAATGTAAAAAGCCATTTTCTAGTGTCTGCAGTTGTGATATTGCTGCAATACTGCTTAAAAGTGGCGTAAAACTAAACTCACTCACTCACTCTTTACTCCAGCATCAGTATGAAAGCATAAAACCTTGACGTTCATTATCTTGCAGACTCAGGTTCTGTTAAAGTAGCATGAATTTACATGATAAACATATGAATATGCATAAATTCAAAGTTTTACATGACACACAAATGTGTATCCAGTATGCACAAATATAGTGAGTTGATGCAGAAAGTCCCCAATACAGCATCCATGGAGGCACAAAAATTCCGGAAGCCTACAGTGCATCAAGAGTAGTTATCTGAGTGTGTTATTTCACCCATCAGTGATGACCACTGACCACACTATCAAGAATTCATTCAAGGCTCTGAAGTATCCATCTGAATGTACAGTAAACAACTCAATTTCAGTTCTTTACGGGACTCTCATATCACTAGCAAGGACCCAAAAAATGTTTTGATGTAAGATTTTTTTAAGAAGAAATGACCTAAGACTTTGAAGCAGTACAGCAATGCCCTGTGTGTCATTTAGGTCAAATGGTCAAAATGATTTAAGAGGGCCAAGAGGACTATGTGTCTTTGAATATATTTGATTTATTCACAATGACTGCATGTTAGAAACAACACAATCTGACAAAGGGTCTAAGGAATCAGTAACATCACGGTTATGTCAAAATTACAAAATTGACATTGACTGTGGTATTACTGCTGAAGATCCAGGTCTCAGTATTTACTACAATCAAACACTGACAAAGACTTACAGTCTGGTTTGGGTTGAGGAACTGAGTTCGACAATATCTGGTCAGCATATTGATGATGACCACCTGCCCCCATTCTTCAACGTCCACAAGGAGGTTACACATCTTGCGGTAGTTCTTGTGGATGAGGTCAATACGTTCAGGGCACACCTCTTCAAATGCTTGAATTGCACTTCCTGCCACCAGCTGTACAGACAAAATACATTTGTAAACAACATGAATATTGACAAAAACATCATTTCACAAATGTAAAATGTCTGAAACATCTATAAATATTACTTCAATTATATATCACATACAGTCAAACCGCGTTAATCCGAACACTTGTTTTTCATCAAAACCGTTCGGATAGTGAAACATACGGACTACTGAAGCAAACACCACTTCAGGAGAGTTACTTCCCTTTGACATACTGAGACAAGAACACACGAACGGATACATGTATCAAATGACTTTATTACAGTTTGTAGACATAACAACTTGAATATTAACATAACAATCAATCAATACAATGTCTGAATAGATTATTTATAGTATTACACATACCAATTACTCACTTGTGTTGAAAGAAATCTCCAATAACAGTCTGTTTGGAGAGTGGCTTGAAAGAATCACGCATGTTGAGCATTGTCTCCAAGTTTTTGTCATCTCCAACACACTCGAAATAGTTTATCATGGAGTCCATACAGGCTCTCATTTGGCGGACAGTAGGAGCTGATTTTTCTCTTTGTATCTACAAATTTCTCTTTTTTTTGCAGCAGTAATTTCACATCGTTTACGCTTAGGGGCGGGACTTGCCAATGTGACTGACAGGTGTCAAGTGCAGCTGACCTCATTTTGACTCGATCGGTATTTTATACAGCAAGGAAACATGACAGGTATTACTCTAACTAAACAAAAGTGAAACCTATTAACTGATTAAAATAAAAAAATAATGACATGCTCAACTCAGAGGTGTCACCTCAGTTAACAATTACAATTGAAGTCAGCCGATGTAGACCAGCGCTAATCACAGACGCGCACGAGGTAAGACTATTATCCGAACCTTTTTGATGTACCGCCGGATTAATGAAGCAAAACTATGTGTAATTAGCCAATCTGTTACCGCTAATTAACGTTCGGATACGGAGACTGAAGCATCGGATTACTGAATCAACAGGTAATGAGTTTATATAGTAAACAAGATTGGTTACAGCCAGCTACTGTTCGGATATCGCGGGAATCAGATTGTCGGGGTCCGGACTAACGCGGCCTGACTGTATATGTTTTAGCTGCAGCAGATAAACGTAAAATATTTCTGGGTTTTGTCCCTTTTACTCCAAAATTATTGGGTTAGTTTAAATCCGAATTTCACTAACAGGGTCACTATAGGCATACCTCCCACATGGAACAAGATTACTGAAGGTTCACTCAAATCTCCACCAAACTGACTTGCTATTCTACTTATTTGGCAGATAACATAGAGACCAACAGTCAACAAAGAACTCACAGTCGTTTTATCCCCAAGCAGCTTCTCTATCACTTCTATCAGCTGTTCTTTGGTCTCAGGATCAAGGCTGAAACCAAATTGGTAAAATTTCTTCCTGTGCTCATTCCATCAAAACCAGTCTATTAATGTAGCCACTAGTCTAATGCCCAAGGAAAGTCCAACTGGTCATCTATGAAAAGTCAATGTAGTAACACCAAATTTCACTGAAGATGATCAAAAGACACAAGTTCTTCCTATCGGTATATCTAGGGTATAGCACGAGGTGATGTCTACCAGTATAGTTGAGTGAGTGAGTGAGTGAGTAGGTGGGTGGGTGGGTGAGTGAGTGAGTGAGTATGGTTTTCAGCAATTATTCCAGCAATATTATGTCAGGGGACACTAGAGTGTATAGTGTCTACCAGTAGTTTGAGTATAGCAAGATGTTCTGACTACCTGTACAGCTTGGGTATAGCATGAGCTGCAGTTTTCCTGACGTAAGGGGACATGTCCATCACTGCCTCTTTGATGGCCAACATCATGATGGGTGTGATCACAGGCACTCGAATACTTGACAAAACTCGCAGGGCACTTGCACGAATCAGCTGATTCGGATCCTGGTAGAAATGTAAAACAAACAATTTCACTCATGAATATTGACAGGGCTCTTCACAAGAGAAGGCAAGTAAACCATCCTTTTGGGTTGCATTTAACTGTAGTGTGAGTACACATAACATCTAGATATCATCTTGTTCATCATCAAACCTGATCTGATCTTGTCAAAGCATTGGTCTGGTGGACATCCGCCCATGAATGATGTAGTGATTGTACAGATGCAAGACATAGCAGCTTTACAGTTAAAATGCATACTGTGTCGTCAGTACTGAAAGATGACTTGATATCAATATTTGTTGCTACTTTGTAAGGTTTGTGTAAATTCCAACAGTCAATGCCTAACTGCCAACAGTCAAAACAAATCTCACATGTAATTGTTGCTGATAGCAGCAGAGTCAGTACTAGATAACTACTTCCATCTGGCAATTTAATAATAACATGTAAATGGTCAAAATGGTCAAGTTGTGCACATACAAAGCCTGGGACAATACGTCTTGCTGGATTTCATCTATAGCTCCTTTAATTTATACCAATCTGTAGAGGTCATGTGTTTTCCTTCAGGTGCATATAAGCCTTTTAATGTCCATTTAATATCCTATGACAGTTGCAACAATATTTTTCAACAAAATATTTACAAAAGAAACTTGTGAGACTACCCCTACAGATGTGGCAAACCGCCCTTTAATAGGAGGTCTGGCTGCACTGGTAATAGTACAGGTGGCTAAACAAGCGACCACCGGAAACCTCTGCTGAGACAACCACGGAGGTGCAAGAAGCACAAGTAGTTGTGTTGGGTTGGTGACTAGCTGCGAGAGGAACCTGGAGATCAGGGATATCAGTGGGAAGACACCAGAACCCAGTCTGTCCAGTAGAACTGGAAGGCATCAGAGATGATTGCCTTTGGATCTGGGATTTGTGAGCAAAACACCAGGGTCTGGTTTGTCACCTCAGAGGCACACAGATCCATCTGTAACAACCTGAATATCTCCTGGTCAAGTAACCATTTGTGAGGGGCCTATAATACAACATGAGAGCTGCATGAACACTGTCTACCCCTGGGAGATAAACAGTATGTTGAACCGATCACACAATATTAGAAACTTCCATGGAGTGATGGAGACATCGTTTAGCCTTGCATCAGGATGTAGTACATTGCTGTGAGCATCGGCACTATGGTCTTCAGCAGATTACCCTTGATAAATTAACGGTGTAGGTCCACCCTCTCAAGTCATGAATGAGCCACTCCAGAATTATGAGAAACAATGCCCACTGTCACCACCGTGTTGCTTAGCAACTAAAGCAAAAATCAAGCAGAGGCTCTGGGGAACTGAGGAATTGTAAAACAATCTGCTGCACTTTGGAAATGCAGTAACAAGAAAGAGACTACCGGAAATCCCTGCTGTGTCCTCAGTTCTGACTTTTTGAGGTTGATAATCCAACCCAACTTGGTGGGAATATCCATCACTGTGTGGAATCCTGATTCAAGTGGGTGGCGAGTGCCCTGAGTAGACAGTCGTCAAGGTGTAGATAACAAGTTGCCCTGTGAACTGGCGACCTGAGCTGTCACAAGCACAAGTTAGGTGAACACCCTTGTTGCCATGGAGATGCAGAAGGGGAGTACAGGGAAACTGATAGCACTTCCTATCAAAGGAAAGAGCTAAGGCATTAGGAGGTATGTAACTTTAAGGTTGATTGACATGAGAAAATACCCTGCCTCAACAGAAAAGATCACTGAGCCACAGTGTCTCCATCTTGAAAGATGGCACCTCTATCATGTCATTCAGACCCTTCAAATTTAAAATGAATAGGGTTGAATCCATCCTGAAGGGGAAAGACAACTGAACCTTCTGAGTAGCTGATGAATATTGCACAACCGTCAGCCATAGTTGATTGAGGACCATGGCAGCACTCATTTAGCTTGCGCATGATTGTATGGCATTGCGGGCAAGATGTGAGTGCACCTTCATGCGCTGCCTCACAAGCGTGGATGACGACATGGAATCATCCATGTCCCCCTCGTCCACCAGCTGCCTCTGTAGGACAGAGGAGGTATGCCGAGTGGACAGTAACCTTAAGCTGATGCATGGCGTTGCAGTACTGTTCCTCAAAAGAGTGATATACCAACTTCAACACCTGGTTACTCGAGATAAAAGGATACAAGCATTGGCCCTTCAGTGCCAACATTTGGCTGCAGCCAGATGACCACCCTAGATCGATTGAGGCATAAACCCACTCGTCAACCACTAAGTGGGGGCAAACAAAGCTTGCTCTCCCATCCAGTAGCGACAGTTGAGCTCATGGAGATCAACTGTGAATGGCTACCTGACAGGGGAGGATTAATTACTCCACTGGTGAGAGAAGTTTAAGACGGGCATCTGCGTCTCGGTGCGACACAGAGCGAATGCTTTGCTGGGAATGATCAGGCCATCCAAAAGGATGACCACCTGCAGGAAAAGGGTAACAGTCTGATCACACACCTGCCGCACGGACGAACCAGGTGAGAAGCTATCTTCCCCAGACTACTCCCTACCCCTGTATCAAATGTCATCTCCAAAGGGAAACAAGGACAATGACAAAGGATCAAGGAGACTCAAGGTACCTGGCTCGACTGGCCCTAAGCTTGAGGCCAAACCTAGTTGCCGAGGCCCCAGGGAAGTGCCTACTGAAACAGGATGCCCCAGAAAGCTAGGTCATATACATCACTGATACCTTCAAAGCTCTCTGAAACATGCTGATAGAGAGCAAAGCATTTACAACCATAAAAGCAACACCCTGTATTCATCTTATCGAATGTTTCTAGTATCACACTGGGCATCACACAAACATACATCACTGTTACCTTCAAAGCTCTCTGAAAAGTGCTGATAGAGAGCAAAGCCAGGTCTTGTTGTTCTTCTGCATATCTTGTCAGGTACACATACACAAGCTTTTTTATCTGTCAACACAATAAAATATTCCAACAATACAATCTTAATTCATCAGATTGATTTCAGAGGTTTGATGCTCTGAATACCATCTATATCACAGTGGCCTGCAAATAACAAAAGCCAGAAAAAGACAATGATAAATATTACCAGTATAAGTCTTACATCCTCAGGTTACGACAATATGCAAGTAATTCTCCTGGTGATCAATTCTAGCCAACCTCCCTGATATGTTGCTATGGTTACGACAGTAAAATTTCTACCATCATGATTGAATGACAAATTTTTCTGTCAGTAGGAAACTGCTGATCTGAAATGTAAATGTCTCCATGACAGTTTGGTTATGTCCCTTGACAGCTTCAAATGCGAATTACACTCTAAAATAATCATTAACTACAAGCACCTGTGATTCACTCAAATAATAACTTCTCAGTTTGTTGTCTTATCTTACATGCTTTAAGTCATTCAGTTTTCACAAACCTTGAGACATAAAAGAAAGTATTTTTACCCATTCTTACCTCAAGGTTTTTTGACACAACATTCTTAACAACAGCAGGAAACAAATCAGAAGCATCTTTTCCTTTTGCAACCATCTGAAACAGTAGAGAGAATGAATATAATCAATATACAACAACTATTGTACCTGCTTGGTGCCACACATGCTATTAATGGGAACACCAAGGCAGTTCAAAATGTCACAGTAGGATCCATGAACAAGAATATAATAATAATAGTACTTCATTTTGGTGTCGTGTACAGGTTGGTAAAATACATAACCTAGGCATAAAATTACAAACATTTACAGACAATCTCTGTGTAAGTCACACAGTGTTAAAATACTGGTCATACAAGAACTGGACCCATACATTTTGAAGACAACTTTTGAACCATTTAAAGGTGACCTGTATTTACTACATCTCCAAAGTCAACCAGCTCACTCTCAATGATTAGGTTTTGTGACATATTCTGATTGTTCTTATACAATACCCCAATGATTCTTTTCATGGCCTCCAACTTAAGGTTATCCTTGTTGCCATCAAGCATCGATTTCAGGTCTTCATGTCTGAAAACACATACAATACAATTACTTTGTAAGTTTATAGAAATACAGAGATATGAATATCACAGCAAGCATACATTAGTATGAATTATTCATTCAGACTCAGAGTTTTTCAAATTATCTTCCTTCATATGCACATTTTCATCAAAATGAAACAGTAAATTTCCCGTTGTGAGACTGGAGCTCGGTAACATTATTGGATCTCTTGAACTTTCACAAAATTCTCCACACGTAGTTAAGCACTTTTATTACAGTTGTATGAAAATATGATTTACCAGCCAATTGATACTGGCAGATGTTTAACATGAAAGATGTTATTGCATTCCATTCATACAAACATGTTAGGTTAGAGTTCCCACCAATCCAAGCAAAAGCCAAAATTACAAACTGACATGCACGCCTCACCCTAAATATACACTCAATGAACTCTTTCCACATGATGTAAGTTTAATCTATGAACGGACTGTAGACTATAAATTAGTATAAATCTATAATCTACCTCTCTACCATTACTGTAAGGTATACAGCATCAATAATCACACTCGTTCTATGATGGCAAAATAATTAGAGCTGTCATCGTTAGCGCTTACATAATAAACATATCAGTACAGTCAGACATATGACATGTCACTCAACCGGTGTCAACATTGACCCACCTCTTAAAATCGGTGGTGAAAAAGCCGCTGCTTGCGGGGTCAGTAGCCAAATCAGCGTCAGCACTGCCCGTGGATGAGGGTGGTTTTTCGTTAGCATAGCTTGTCGTCAGCTGGAGGCCGTTTCCAGACATTTTCTGTAATTTATTGATTCCCAAAACAACAATTTTCTTCTGTCGGCTACTCCAGCTTCCGTCTTTCACGCGCTTAAACCGGAAGTCATGTGGCAGGCGCAAGTGTATTTCACATACAGAAACAAGAACGAAATATGATCGAATAATATTTCTATCTTACTGACACATTGTTAAAGGCATCTCACAGGCGAGACTGGTCTTGGAGCTGTAACGCTTTTCCAAGCCCCACATCCTAATACATGTGATATATGTTCATGTCCATCACTCACCTCTTTTGTAGTTCAGAAATATCCACAAAGCCGATTGAAGTTCAGAACTTTATCATTTTAGAAAATTAGAACAATGCCCTTTATTCATGCGACCACCTGTAATACGCTGGCAGAAATTTTGTCCCCCACACCCCATCCTACCCACTGATTATTGTTGATGTGTATTGTCTGAATTAATCAATCACCTCAGTGTATTGCCCCAAGCAAGGTAATTTAAACCGGCTCATTCCCATTATGACTACTCCCAGTTTGACTACCCGTCCAATATACAACTTGATCCAGTCAAGTGTTTTTTAATTGCTAGCTCTCTCCCCTCCATCAATGGTAGACTGTTCCATCGATATCTTCCCATTGTGACGTCCCAAGTTTCTCATCAACATACTCTTACACATACGTTCCAACAGCACCATAAACAACTATAGCTGTACCGGGTTCATAAACATTTATTCAGCAAATTACATAGGTAATTATATTTAGATATATATGTAGCTATACATGATGTACACCTTATAGTAAGTGAATTAAGAATAATAATTGACATCTCAATGAAACTTCAACAACAGATACTATGGAATATCAGCCTTTTCACGTGAAAGCTCTGATTCGGAGCATCAAACAATCAATATTACAGCGGAAAAGTATGTCACCACTCTACATTGTAAAAGTCTATAATTATAAGAAGGTTTTACTTGAAGCAGAAAAACTAAATGCAGGGGGAACCCTAGAGATAGAGACACGAGCAAATGTGGCAGACCATGGTTCATACTTGGGAATATTCTGGATTTACCCCACGACCAGGCAGCGGATGGTGATGACATTCAACGGACGAAACTATGCATGCATGTCTTTAACAGACTTGGGTGTACCCGAGTGTTAAAGGTTTGGCTTTGTTTGCACAATATCTGAGTTTGATTCCCAAGACTAACTTAGACCACGGGGTACTTACAGTGGTTAGATTCTGAAATTTAGTTCAGTTCAGCATGTATGTCTTATGAGAATTGCTTTCAATCGCTAAAGCTATCCAGCTGGCTCCGAATATCTAAGAGTCGGGGCAGTTGTTTAGAAAACAGTACCGCTAAAGACAGTACCGTTACGTGCCTGATTGTGAGGGTGCGGGTTCGAATCCCGAATAGGACTCAACCAAAAAAAGGTACTAGAAGTTGTACTTTACTAAGAAAGTGTAATCCCAACTATGGCATATGCTACACTTCACCACTTTCTAAAAGCCATTGTGTAATCACGCTAAAGACACGCCTACACAATAGATATAAAAAAATAGTTTATACATCGTACAAGTTTATCCATCAAACCATACTCAATGTAGCAAAATAGGTTAAACATTGTCTCTCCGCAGTGCATAATCATTGTCACTAATGCTATATCACAATGTTAATGTTCACAGATGTACATGGGCCGATGGCCTAAAAACGAATAAAACAGTTCTACAAGTTTATATATCGTAGTCTGAAAACCAGAGCGTTCTAAGCCACTTAAATCTATTTTGGAGATAATGGACTCCAAACATCGAAATCCGATTTTCTGACCATTTACCAGAAGATAGAATAGCACCTCAGCTTTAGCATCATTACTCATTTTTCTCAAACCGTGGACTTAGACCACTCTAGTTTTCAGACTACGACATGTAAACTTGTACTTGTACGTTCTTTCTTCGTGTAAATGCACTCTTGTACTGGAATGTCACCTATAACATAGCTCATCGGTCAGCTTGTCAGCGGTGGTGCGGGCAGATTTCTGTAGAATTGCCATGGCTGCTTCCTGATCTGAAAAGTACAACAAACAATTACAATAAACACAGAGATCAACAGTTGATCAATTACGGCTTAATTAGTTAACGAGACACTTTTGGACTCAAATCTTAATTAAGGTTATTTAATGTATGTAACCGCATGTTGATTAGTAGTTAACGAGCCAATCAAAGGATAAGTGGTCATTTTTTCAGTACATATGCGTCCTACCTTCATCTTTACTTGTACCTCCTGAAGTGTGATGAAGAGCTCTTAGTATAGGTGTCCATGTCCTGGGTTACAGTTGTATTAAAGAGTCACTGATATACTCGATGTAGATGGCTTTCTCAAATGGGTAAACTATGATGACATTATGATTACATTTCTACTTGGTGGTTTTCCAAAATGTACTGCTGACATTGATTTTGATATCTGGTGCAAAATAATGTTCCTGGCTGCTGACTGTATTTATAAATGCAAACATCTATTTGTAGTAATTAAGCAACATAGTGCAAGTAATTAAACAGCTCAAAGTAGTATAAGACAACAATATATAACAATACTCATTATATGAACACAAATAATGTATGGCCATTTTGACTTTTTCTATGGCCATTTTCACTAGGTGTTATGGCCATTTTGAGTTTTTTTAAGTGGCCATTTTTACCAGAGTCTGTGTGACCGTTTTTCCGTATGGCCATGTCTTCTATTCTGCCTGGTTTAACTAATATGGAGACGGTATAGCATAAATACGAAATGATGACACTTGCAACTAAATGTGTAGATCATTCTTATGTTGGTTTGATTACTAGTAACATATATACACGTTCATTGCATATCGTGCTATAATAAAGGCTGATATCAGTATAGTGACTGACACCGACTGCCCTCAAAGATAAACTGATTAACCATATTAAAGGTATCTGTCTAGATTCCCCAGTACTAGTTTCCCTACACAAAAACTAATAGTGGTCATGCCGTCATCGTTTTAAAGTCACGACCTATACCATTCGATGACTTGTGGTCACGAGGTGTCTGTTTTTTTCAAAGAGAAATTCCCTCGTACGTATGAGTGCATAATCTAAATATAGCAGACGACAAGATCCGTTTTCGTGTTCGTCTTTTCGAGCATACCAAATGAATATTTATTATGGACACATCCACACATACCTGTACAAGAATATGCATTTTACAATAAAGTCGTTAATTAATGTACGTTAATTATATCAAGATTCTGATACGTTAAAATGAAATACACGAACAACTAGCTCATTACCGGCAGAAATGACGTAATTTCATGTGACATTGACAATTGCGCATGCGCCGAAAGTAATCTGCCATATTACAGGAACACCTCACAAAATATTGGCAGATTTGTCTAAACACCTGTGGTAAATGAGAAGAAATACTGGATTTGATTTGTGGGGTCGATAGCAGATTGATATAAGTTGTCACCGAACTGAAACAAAATGTCTGGCTTCGACAGCAACCCGTTTGCAGATCCCGAAGCGTCCAACCCCTTCTCAGTGAGCATTTTGTCTTATTTTCATGATTTCAGAAACAGGAAGTCGGCGTGGACTGGCAAATTATGCCGCCTTCACATCAAATATGATAATCTGTTGCTTGTCGTTTGTGTTTTTCTGTGGGTAAGAGAAAGAAATATGAACCTAAGAATGTCTCCATCATTAATTATCGATTTTTTTTCGCAAATGAAGCATGAATCACGAATCAGACATGTAAATTCATTTACTAGCCTCTATGTATTTTAATACACTAAACCTCATTTCTGATATACTGAACGCTAATGCTGATTTTAACAATGTGTGTATATGCTGAACGTAGTTTTCATCAGGTCTAGTGTATATTTATTTATGTTTCAAAGCGGCAGACTGGACTGCATGATAACAGGTATGGATCTTTGGATCCAGCTTCAGGAAGTGGCTCTTTTTTATGTGCTTCATTATTCTTTGTGTAAGCCACCCAGTCTTTATAAACCTTAGCCGTGGAATCCCATTTCAGTCGAGCACCCAAGTGTACACCCCTTAACAATCCCTAGGGTAGCGAACCAATGAAGATCTGAGTTAGAACTGGCTTTCAATAATAAATGCTTGTCACAAGAGGTGACCAGTGGGATCAGGTGGACAGGCTCACTGACTTAGTTGACACATGATTCTTCAAAGGCATTTAGAAGTTGGCGTAGTAATACAGGACAAATTTTATGGACTTCAATTTCTTGAGTTTACTTAAACTCAAATAAACTCAAGAATTGGCAATCCATAAAATTTGTCCTGTATTCGTTGACACGTCATCATATTCCATTTGTGTAGATCAGTGCTCATGCAGTTGATCACTGAATTGTTTTATCCACTCAGTTATTTATAGAATATTGCCATATAGCTGGAATATTGCAGTATGTGGCATAACACTAAACTCACTCACTCTTAAGGCATTCCCAAGGTGTGTTATTCATTGCTTGGATTAGATATTTCATCTGATGTAATGTGTTAATCCAATGTTATTTGATGGGAACGTGTACAAATATTTTACCTTGTTTAAAAGTTTAAAGTTTTGTATATGCATCAAGTTTTGAAAAAAACAGTACTTATATAAGAAGGCCCCTGTTGTGTTTAGCACATTAACTGTTTAGCCTTGAGACCTTGTAATTGAACTCGGAAAAGTAAATCCTCACCAGATTCTTGAGAAGCATTGAGAAGTTGGTATTGAAGTAGAAGCCAAAAAATATGGATGACAACTTCTTGTATATTGTATGTCACAACATTTCTGGCCTATTCCTTGCCCCATCATCAGGTAAATTAATACAAACAAGATACATCAATGAGTATTTGCACTAAATTGTAGAAGAAGCAAGTGTTGCATGTATGTGCAATAAAGTGAATGAGAAACGTGATGAAAAGGTGAGATGTACAGACAGTAGGTATATTGTTTACACAAGGCAAGAGTTCTTACAAGTGATGTGGATAGAAGTCAGTCATGATCAAATTAACTTCTCAGGCGCTGGGTAGGTACACGCCTTTGTTCCTGTTTAGCTGTGGTTGTAATTGTCTTAATCATTAAAGGTTCTAATAGTTTGCACTTGCACCAGTCATGGACATTAGTGATTATTATGGTTGATTGTTGCTAGTAATGGAGTGAGAAGGGTTTTTGATGATCTGCTCAAAGAGAACTGATTTTCGGTCCATTTGTACAGATGTTTTGTGCTCCTTCAGCTGTATGTCAAATGGGCGGGATGTTTCTCCTGTGTATGTGTAGCCACAATTACATTGCACAGGTTCAGATGCAGAAATTAATTAAGATTATTTAGGATGTTAGCTAACTACTTGGCATTTACTGTTCAGATGATTCAGTTATCCTTCACTGACCTAAGGTCATGCACACCATATTTTGTGGCTTATAATATATGCTTGCCATTAAACATATACCTGTCAGCCATATTACACTAAGTCTTTTACAGGGGCATGTTCATTTTGAAACGTGGGTGCAAAACTGGATGTAAGCATAATATGACCCTGCATGGATTTGCATTGTTGATATGATTAAACACATAAATTATTTAGCAAAGACTTTCTTTGATGTCACAAATCAGGTATCAACATGAAAAGATGACACAATAATATGGTTCCATGATGCCACCTCGATACATTTTTATAAAGGACCACATTTCAACAAATATTACTAAGCTGTTGTACCCACTCTAATTTCAAAATCTTAAAAAATATTCTATGAGTATAATATTGAATGCAGCACACCGCAATTAGAGTACCATGTGAAAGTCCTGTTCTCTATTGTTGACTTGATAGTATTGGTTCTACAAGTGTCATTGGTTTACTCTTCACACCAACAGTATCTATACTCAAAGGTAAAAGTTTTTTGGATTGATTTAGATGTGTGATTTAACAACTGATATTTCTGTGATGACACTTTTATGATTGCAAGAAAATCATTCCATAATAGGATTGCAAATGGCACATTTTGGACTTTTCTGGTGGACATATGCTGATGAGGTTACATAGAGAGAACAGTCAAAATGAAATTCACAGTCAATAACATGTATGTTCAACGTGGTTCATAATGAGGTTGATAATGACACGTTTTCAATAAAACAATATATATAATGAAATGGCTTACATGCAGCATGCATTTGTGCTTCACTAAGCATGTATCAGAGCTCTATGAGGTAGCAAGATGTCTGACTAAATGTAACAGGAAGCAAGGTGAAGGTCCTGAGCATGGTGACAATATTATCGTTTAGTATGTTTAAAGTAATACACATTATTCAACCTCCTATGTCTTTTTACCATGTTTACAGAGGTAAAACTAATGCTAATGAGTGCTATGGTTTTTCAGCTCTCATGGTCAGTGTCACTTTGACTAGTGACTGTGCATTCATTCATCCAGCTACAGCAGTGACCTGTTGACCTGTGAACATTGGAGGGGTGGGGTTGGGGGAGAGATTAGATCTTCAACAACTTAGGCTTGTCACAAAAGGCAATTATGCTTGTTGGGGATTGGGGATCGGGGATTGGGTGGTCAGGCTGTCTGACTTGGTTGACACATGTCATTGGTTCCCGATTGCGTAGATTAGTCTGCTGCCGTATAGCTGGAATGTTGCTGAGTGTGGTGTAAAACTAAGCTCACTCAATTACTTTCTTACCTTTTGATTAAAATATTCTCTTAGCAGCATTTGGTTTGTATTCAAGGAATTACAGGAATACAAATTTGAAATATGCAGAAAAACAAGCTTCATAGAGGATCAACGATAACATGGGATAATGGTTCATTGACGAAACACTTGAATTACTTGATCATGTTCAAGGTAGCTGTCTTCGGAGCAATGTACTTTGTCTTCGTTTGTGTTGCTTATTGAATTTGCAAGAAACATGACTTATTCCAGACAATAGGCATCATTGTTCACTTTAAGAGCCTTGTCAAGCAGACGCTTGTTCTTGCCACTAAGTGAACCATTTGTCACTAACTGCAGCGTTTTCAGGAAACAATCAAGTTATGAACCATCCCCACAGTTGGCCACCTATGAGTAACGATGTTACGGCATGAGCAGTTGATTCAAACCACAGATTTCATCCAATATCCCACGCATACCATACCTGGCTACAGATGTATCTGTGAGAACAGTTCAACATTAACACATCTATCCAAATGCCAGCTCTTTCTCCAGAAGATAAACATTGACATCTTGAGTGGAGCAAACAAAACATGTGATATGAACCATGTGAGTGGAGAAGAGGTCTTTTCCTGTTGGTTTCTTCACCTAGCTGACAGAAGGCCTTATCTGCAGACACAGAGGTGAATGTTACATCAGGCCATGTTCTGAAAAGGGATTATTTTGGAGTTACGCACATTATACTAGTGGCTTGGATAACGGAAGCATCAAGGATGTCAATGACTGTGATTGCAGGGATTTTGAATGATGTTGGGTACCAAGATGAAATTTTACCAATGGCACCTTTACCACTGCAACAAAATGGCCCTGTTGTTACAACACCATAATGGTAGACCACATGTTGCTGGAGTTATACATCAGTATCCGTAATCAGAACAATATTAATCTGTTACCTTGGCATCAGGTCTCTATGATTTGTTGGTGTTTTGAATCATCCAATAGCTCTGCAGTAACTCAAGATATGGAATGATCTTCCTAGGGACTTTCATTGCCATTTTTGGGTCTACATTAGGTCAGGGATAATCTACAGCAGGGATAGGTCACTCGCTCTCTTTACCATTTGTACTAATTAATGTGTGCCTCGTCATGCTCCAGTGCACACAGTGACTTGGCTCTTTCTAAGGGCTACTTCAGCTGTGTTTAACAAAACTTCAGCCAGTTTATTGTATCAGTCAGAATTTTACAATGAATGAATGAATTATAGTAAGAATTAAGAGCAAGAATTATGTGAATGAATGAAAGGTAGAGAATAAAAGAAAGAAGTACATATGTGAATGAAAGAATAAATGATACACAGCGGCCTTCCCTCCCAAAACATGTTAAAGAACGCAAACATAACACGAGAACATGTGTTAACATCAGCTGCCGTTTTAGAAAATCTACTTTGAGACATTTTTGTTTACATTAAAAAATTAATTCATATATCTTATTGCATGTGGGGAATGGAATGGACATTAACAAAATGTTAACTGACTCTGTCACACTGCCCTCAAAAATGAAGTGTAAAACTGTCACAAAGCCTTCTAAACGCCTTTCTAGTTTTGTCAAATAATAAGATCAACAAGAAAGAAAGAAGTTATGGAACCATAACCCTCAAGCATCACAAGCATCAATGGCAAATCAGATCAGATCCATGATATGTCATATTTTTCAAGCACCTCAAATACACCCTAACATTCTCTCTTTGAATATGAAACTATCACTATTACTTGCCAACACATTTCACCTGATAGTATATTCCCCTCATAAGAATTATAGGTGTATGTGATAGATGTTTTTGAAGAAATAACTAGAAACAAAAGCGTGTAGCATTGTCTAATGTTTGCTGTCTAATGTTGATGTGTCACAATAATTTTTGCCTTTGAATGTAGGGGCATGATAAAGGATAACTACAGGTTTTGCAATAATACCAAATGAAGTGTCATGACAAATTTTACTTCCACATGTATCAGGTGCAGTTAATCATAATTATTCCCCAAATTGTCAAAGTTAACTGTCAGTAGTGTCATCATTGTTAGTTTGATAATATTTATGTATATATAATGCCAGGGGTAGTTTGACATTGGAGATTGTATTTTCATGACAGTCATTGCATTTGATTCATGATTCATCTTCTCTTCAACATGAGATGAGTGGTAAGTTTTAGCCTGAAGTGAAACTGTGCACATTAAAAGTCACATGCAATGTACGACACAACTTTGCAGATTCTGAAAGCTTTCGGTATGCACTTACTGAAACAAATCATAAAAAATGCCAATTCAACCTATAAATCTGAAAAAAATGTGATGGAAAAAAAGCCAGCAAAATTAGAAGTTCAGATGATTCACTAAATTTCCCCGAGTGCTGGGGGAAAAAGTGGTTTTAACAGGTGTGCTGCACTGCGCCCATAACCCCATAACGCATGCGCAGTGAATAGGTTTGTGAAGCATGAAATAGTATGCCCTGCCCGGAGTATGAGGTCGTGAGCAGTAGTCTAACCTTAGTTGTGTACACAAACAAGTAAGTAATCCACTCGTTACATAAAAAAAGCAGCCTCTGTCACAGAGAAAGCTCAGTGTCTGGTTCATTGACACCTATATGTCTGCCTGCCTGAGACTCATGAAGGTCCCGGGATAGAATAGGCCTTCAGCAACCCATGCTTGCCATAAACGGCGACTATGCTTGCCATAAGAGACGACTAACGGGATCAGGTGGTCAGGCTCACTGACTTGGTTGACACATGTCATCGGTTCCCAATTGTGCAGATTGATGCTCATGTTGTTGGTCACTGGATTGTCTGGTCCAGACTCGATGATATACAGACCACTGCCATATTGCTGGAATATTGCTGAGTGCGGCGTAAAACTAAACTCACTCACTCTGCCTGCCTGTCTGCTAAAGACAATATGCAATACACAGCTTCAGTCATTGACCACATGCAATTTGAACTTAACACCTATCAGGCTATACGCCATAAACAAAATAAATTGGTTTATGACTCGTGCACCACATTATGTAATTAGGCTAACATACCTACACATGTACACATGACTTGTTTTTATGTCTGTGGGTTGCAAAATAACTACATCCATTGTTCTCGGATAACTGGATCTGATGGAAATTGGTGCAAACTCTTGTCAGTTTCAAGTCCTGGTTTGTACTTGGACGAATGACAGATTCCAGCCATGCAGTAGTTCATCATCTCTCCTGAGATGATTTTTGATTGAATCGAATGCTAATTCAGAGAGCATGTGTTTACAAAAACCAACATCTCTGTATACATTCTTTTTGGAGAACAACTTCTAGTGTAAATGATTTTGTTTAATGACGGTATATGAATCCATACTGAAACGACACATCAAGTACAATAAATTAAGTTGTTATCCATGAAGAATCTTACTTTCTTGTGACTCTCCATACTTCTGAAATGCCTATCAAACAGATCATCTTTCTGGACACACAATGAGCCCTCAGCGGATCAGCAAATGAACCAGCCAATCGGAAGCTGTTGTTACACTTGAGTGCACCCCTACCTGCTATGACTGGGTTTGGTCTTCCACGAGCTTCATTGCGAGGGAAGTAAACCCAAGTACAAAATATTGCACTTTTGAATCACGATTGTACATTTATAATTTTGTTTATTTTTTTTTGACAAGCAGCAATGTATATTATATGTCATGAATAAGTGATAATTGTGTTATAATTATGTTTGATTATTTTACCTTTAAGTGCTGCCACAAATTTAGGCACAGTAAAGGATGTAAAGGACATGTTCTTTATAGTTTTGATTTCCTCCAGGATGTTCATGCAAGTGTGTCATTATCATTTTGTGTGATTGGGTTGATCATCTAGAAACCTGTATTTGTTTGTTGGTATGTGAATTCCTGTTGTACTGCTACTTATTTAGTCATTGTTTTACCTGAACAATACTCCTCATATGTAGCTTGTAAATGTTATTTTGTCGGGGATCGGTGGGTTAGCCTCTTGGTTAAAGTATTTGCTAGTCACACCAGAGATCCGTGTTCGATTCACTAAATGGGTACAATGTGAGAAGCCCAATTCTGGTGTTCCCTGCTGTGATATTGCTGGAATATTGCTAATAGTTGCATAAAGTCATACTCACTATGTTTTCAAAAAAGACAAATGAAATATTTTATGAAATTGTTAATCCTATAGTTGATTTAATTGTGAAATGTAAGAGAACATATTTGGTATTTAGTGTGTTGCTAGTAAAAATATTTTTGTGTCTGTTCATTGATATGATTAAGATTGTTAACATAGCCATGTGTACTGCATTGCATTACCATATACATGGGCAAATAGTATGTGATATATTCAAAAAGCATATGGAAGTGTTTCATATTGCAAGGGTTAACTTGACAATTACATATTTATGAGCAGTAGAAACATATTTACCGTTCTGGATTACTTGTTGGTGAGGTTGACCTATATATCCTTCAATAGATCATTAGCATTGATAGTTTTTAGAACTTATTAACTACCAGTATTATTTCATTTATGTATTTTGTAAACATGTAAGTGTATAAGGAAGTAAAAGAGCTGTGTTTTATGTCATATTTTCACAAACAACATTCATTGTATTTGTAGGCTTATTTTGCTCCTGTAGTTTTTAAAATTGATTTTTGAAAGAGGCATTTTAATTCCTGAAGTGAAATCAAGAACATGATTAAGATGGTGCTTATTCATAAGCATGAGGTCGGAGGTTAGCAAACATCACATTACCATCAGAACGTGATCATGCTGATCAACACTGATGGCAACTGCAGTTTCAAATAACAGAGTATAAAGGAGACTTTTTCATAGCATTTGTGATTGTGCCTTTGGTGAGACTTGTGTGTTAATTCATTTTACTTTTTCATCTACATCTTTGACTTTGACTCACACAGTTGTATTGTCAGTCATTTTTAGTGGGCTAGCGTATTTCTCAGTACCATGTGTGTAATATCAGCGGAAAAGTTCCATCAAAACAGGCAATTATACATTATGCTCCTATTCAGCAAGGTGATAACTGACAGGCATCAACATAAAAATGATATTCACTGTGCGCAGCAGGTGAATCTTGACAGTTTGATACTGCAATGAAACAGCTCTGAGCCTGATGGCGTCTAACACTCAGATGCACAGTGGACTGACAGTTGTCATTATGGTGAGTGACTTCAGATGCTAAATTTGGAAGAACCGTTTCAGTTTCGTCGGTTAAGGAGGACATCGTACTGAAGGGTTCGGGGATTTACTTGCTGATGTCGTAAACTGAGATTCTGTGTAAGATATTGAGTACCCAACACTAATAAGGTCTGCTGCATGTTTCAGTAAAACAGAATCTTTAAGTGTCCATTTTGAAATTTTCAATATGGTTTTAACTTTTCAAGATATGGATAGACATTTTCTGAGCTAGCATGTATCAATTCAGAAGGTGTTTTGCTGGATTCAGGTTTCGTACTAGTGGCTGAGACAACACACAAGTGTTCTGAGAGCAGTGAGTTTTAACCAGTGAATATGCCAGCTGACATGCAGCTGTGTTTGTAATGTAACAATCATAACATTTTACATCTGTCTAGATTTGTAGAGCTAATCAGTCCAGTGCAACATGCTCTTTGAGATGGACAATTTTGTAGCCATGTTGCTTGGTGTCTGGTCTGTTTAATTTGACAGTTTCACATCTGATTCTTGATGTTTGTTCATGGTGGCCACATTACCTGTACAACAGTCCAGGTACTGGTTATTGATGAAGGACTGGCTTCTAGGATGCTAATTAATGTAGCACAGCTCAGTCTGCAGAAATCAATACTGTGCTATAGAGTGAACATAGTGTAACGTTGATGCTGATTGCCAGACTATATGCTGCAGGCACAGTTTCTATGCAGTGCCGGAGACTTGCTGAGTCTGGCCAGTCTTTCAGTAAATGTAGCCACTACATGTCATTAACGTACATAGTGCTTGAGATTGCCGTTGGCTCTGAAAATTCAAACGAGCATCCCATTTCTGAACAGTATGGCTTCCCAGATCCAATTTTTCTTTTAAATGGCCCATGAATTTGGAAGATAATGGATCACTTGGCCCATGAACAGTCGATCAACCCAAAGGCTTGCTAAAGGTCTGCATATTGGAGGAAACTGTTTCATTGATCATGTTCAAGCAATTTGACTAGTCCATACATGCAGGAGTCTTATTAGACTTGGGGGTTTTCTGGATTGTCTGTTGAAATACTGTTTGAAACATGTCCGTTTCATTGCTATGCACATTCCATGTACTGTGCATTATATATATGGTGAAAGACATGATGATGAGTAGTCATGATTCTTATTCATTTGTGGATGAGGGGAGCATTACTAGAAGCACATATGGCTGTGTTAGGGCTTTGTTTCAGTTACTTTAAAATGCAAAATACAGGATGCCAACATAACTATATATAAAAACTAAACTCACTCGCTCAAAAAGGAACAATCATGATAAATGTATATGCGATGATCTGAAGAAATTGTCTCAGTGTTCAATGTATCATTGACTCGTGAAGGTCTGATGTAGAACAGGCCTTCAGCAACCCATGCGTGCCATAAAAGACGACTCTGTCGCAAGAGGCAACTAACAGGATTAGGTGGTCAGGCTCGCTGACTTGGTTGACACCCAATTGTGCAAATCAGTGCTCATGCAGTTGGTGACTGGATTCCCTGGTCCAGACACGATCATTTACAGACCTCAGCCATATAACTTGAATATAGCTGAGAGCAGTGTAAAACTAAACTCACTCAGTCCATGTGTCTTTATTATTATAGTTTATATATCGCACACATATCCAGGCAACTAGTGCTTGATCAAGGTACTGTATTCCGATCAACAGCCTTTGAACTTTGATATTTATTGACTTGTACTATGTGCCAAGTGTGAATTTTATATGGATCAAGACAAACATGATGAAGTTGTGGTTATGTTACGACTGGATATTTTCCACATTGTCATGAGTGCTTAGTTTAGAAAACCACAAAATTATGGATAATGTTATGTTCCAGGACCCGTCTGTCCAGCAGGCTGCAGGGTCAGGGCGAGGTGGTGGACAGAAAGCTGGGGGACTTGATGACTACAACCCTTTCGCCGAGGGCAACCAAACCAGACCAGCATCAGGGGTAACTGATCATTCTAAAAGTGGTTATTTGATAACCAGAATCCACTGTCTCAAAGAAAGAAACACTCTTGCTTAATAGACTGGATGTAGTCTGTATTTTGTAAGGAAATGTTTCAACTGAATTATTAAATTACTTGAATATATTTTGTTCTGAATTAGTTTGTGAAACATATAAAGAGGAATAGGAGGTCATATTCTTAAGAGGTTGTGTTTATTTAACCTCCTTGGTTAGGTTACATTTGCCCAGCAGTAAACCCAGTTTATTAAGCCATTTGTTTAAGAATGATCTTCATCATACCTGTATCATAGAAGAGCTTCATGTACGATGGTGCAGTACATTACTGTTTGTGTATTTGATTCAAATTGGCCTTTCAGTCTAATGCCTCTACCACCCCACTGGTGCCACCTCCTCAACCTGCTCAAACTCAGCCGGCCATCATGACCCCATCAGAGGAGCCTCCACCGCCCTACACACAATCTGCTGCCCAGAAGATCGACACAAGTGAACTTCAGAGAAGGCAAGAGGTTTGTCCACCATTGTGAATACTTCACAGGTTTTGTCATTCATCATAGTACAGGTACTGACAGAGCATGTGCCTGTTTTGGCTGTTAGTGACCAATGGAAGTCAACTGAGCATCATTCCATGCTAACTGAACCATTGTTTTTGATTGCAGAAATAAACAGTACTTTGACACACAATGCATGTTAACTATTCAACTAATGTGGGTGGGGGTAGGGGTGGGGGTGGGGGTGGGAGGATGGTATTGAATGCAATGCTCATTTTTCCCAAATGAGAGTTTGGGGACTTTCACATACAAAAATTCCTAATGGCACAAAAATGAAATGTCACTGCACTCAAAGGTTGCAACACAAAATCTTAAGAATGAAATATATTCATCTGTCATAGTTGATACTTTTCACTTCTCTATATCTTCACCAAGTTTTATCAATATTTTTCCCAAGTGAAAGTTTACATGTTTCAGTGTCAAAACATCAGTTCTGATAGGTTTAGAAAAAAGTACTGAAAGGATTGACTGCTATTTGATTCCTGTTGGATCAGTTGCAATAATCACTTATGGATGGGAATGAGTTGTGCCCCTTACATCAATAGGCCAAATTGTCTTCATTAAGATTCATATTGGTCTTTTACCCGTTGTGTTTTCAAATACTTGTTTGTTGTTTTTAAGTTATATTTTCTGAGAAAGTGCAGCTTATGGACAGTGAACAGTTGTTTCTTGAGTGTTACTGTTGAAAGAACATAGAAATAATGTACTGTCATTGAAAAGTGAGCAAATGTAGTGTAAGAAGTGAAAATGTAGCATGTGAATACACCATGTGACACCGACATGTTGAATTCTTGATGGATAGTTAAATGTGAAAAATTTCCTACTTTATATCAGTATTTTAGAACATTTGTGTGTCCCCTGGCTTCATCAAAGGCCCCCAGTTTTTGTGAAAGTAGAAGTGAGAAAATGTTAGGTGCTTTCCTGCTTTTAAAATTAACTGTGTGTCTAAGCACTCTTTGGTTTGAACAAGCTGTTTTCCCTCTCAAAGGGTTAAAAAGACTGTGTCTTGAATTCATTTGTTATACAGTAGCTGTTTGTATTCCTGTGTGATGGAGGAACGAACATACCTTTTCAAACTCCTGAAGAACTTCAACATGTGTATCATGAGGTCATCGTCAAGGGATATGTTGTCTGGAAGATTTGGTCAGAAGGCACATTGAATATTTTTGGATACAATAGTTGATTGTAGATGAAATGAAGTGATCAACATAATGGGCATTAAGTCAGAGAGTAACCAGGTTTTGTTTCCTTGCAACCTCCCCAAATAACCTTTTGTTCACTTGAGGAAAATGAGACACGTGCTGATTCTAGATGCAATAGGACTTGAAGTAATATGTTCAAAGGTAACAGAGTTTGCTATGTTGTTCAGGGTTTTGATGTTTATTGTCCTTTCTGTTACAGGAATTAGAAAAGAAAGCTGCTGAGCTTCAGAGAAAAGAACAAGAAATGAAAAACATGCAGTTCAAAGGTCAGTATTCTGGGTGTTAAATAAGTTACAGAATTAACACAACTGTCTTGCCAAGTGCTAAAGGTTTCCCCAGTATTAGGTGATTCCAAACCACTGGAGTTAAAGGTTATGATTTTAAGAGTATGTACACTTTCCAACTTTCTAGGTTTATTTGGATACCATGTCATCATGTCCCAATTGCTCAGGTCAATGCTCATGCTGTTAATGACTGGATTATTTTCATTCGCCATACAGCTGGAATACTGCTGAGTTGTCGTGTAGAACTGGACTCGCTCACTCACTCACTCATTATTTATATATGTCTAAGACTGATTACAGTGTATGTATTTGCAATTCACTTGAAATTAAGAGAACACATATCTTTTAGGGTTGGCTTGTAATATTTCCTTATCCTGACTCTTGCTTATTTGCTTATCTCCCTTAAGTCCGAATGGTCAGTGGAAACTTAAATCCCTTCAAATTCCCTAGAAGCAAACATACAATCACTCACTTGAGTCTATTCCTTTTCTTGCCAAAACTACTCAAGTGAACAGCTGCATGGCACACATCACACTCTCCAGAATCGCCTGAGCAAATGGTTGGGCGGTTACGGCTATAATTTTCTCTTATTTTCATCCTGATACCTTATTGGAATGAAAATTTTGTTTGTAGTATCTTGTTTGTATTTTCATTTTCAGACCGTCAGAACAACTGGCCACCTCTGCCAAGCTGGTTCCCTATGGGGCCTTGCTTCTACCAGGACTTCAGTGTAGATATTCCATTAGACTTTCAGAGGATTGTGAAGTTTGTCTATTACCTCTGGATGTGTAAGTAATGCACCACCTTCAGCTTACATTTCTCTGTTTCCTGAAACCTCCAGGTTTATACGTGATAGTTTTCAAACAAGATGTGACCATGTGATCAAACAAGATGTCACATATGTCCCTCGAATGCTGATTTGAAACAATAATGGTTAACATTGATACAGCTCTATGATCACAATAAATGAAGTAAAATCATGTAAATACTGCCATTCATTATCCCCCGCAACTGGTTTTGGGGTGGTGGTATTAAAATGTACTCTGTCCGGGGCGTGCATGCACATTTATCTTTCCCGGAGCAAAAACCAGAAACCATTCAAAACCGTTCACTATTTCTAAACCAAACTTGGCACATGGATAGATCTAGTGGTTTACTGGTGCCTTTTGCTAATTTTGGCATTCTTAATGTAATATTTTTTTGCGTTTCCATCCAACAAGTTCGACTTTGACTGAATTTGATGAATGTGCTCTTTTCTTGGACCAGAACTGTTAAACCGTTCAATATTTGTAAACCAAACTTGGCACATAGATTGTTTCTGCATTTCCTTGGCAACAAGTTTGACTTGACTGAATTTGTTGGTAGTGATCTTTTCCTAACCAAAACTGTGCACATGGACTGGTGGTGTATTGGTGCCTTTTGGTAGTTTTAGACTTCTGAATAAACTATTTTCAACACTCTCCTTCCACTTTGCCAAAACATTTGACATCATCATAACTAGTAGACATATTCACGAAGAGTATTATGCGATTGTGGGGGATCTTATTGACTTTGTCTTCTTGTTTTCTTTCCCACACTGTGATCTAAATTGCACCTAGTTTGGGAAGACCTCATTGGTGTGCAGTAAGAACACATTTTTCACATTAGGTGAATACCTCAAACTAGGGAGGGTGATGGGCTGGCATTAGTTAAAGCATTCGTTTGTCATGCTGAAGGCCCTGGTTGGATTCTGCACTTGGGTACAATGTTTGAAGCTCATTTCAGATGTCCCCTCCTGTGATATTGCTTGAATATTACTAAAAGCAGGGTATAATAACTAAACTCTCTCATAGAAACAAGGACTTGACATACTTATTTTCCTTTTTGTGTGCACGCTAGGAAGGTACAGGCTATTGGCAACATTTATAGTACCTTTTCATTAGTGTTTTTGAGCATCACAGAACTAACACAATTGTAGAACAAATCACTAGTCATTGTGATGATGATCTAAACACTTTTGTTTTGTTGACAGTGCATCCTCAATATCTCCAGGGTATACGTTCCAATAAATCTCCAACATACCTTGGATGCATCTGCGGCTAAGCCCGATAAATTTACTACCCCCTGTGGCTTGCTTTTTATGCAGTTAAGTGTATATGTTGGGAAATTGAGCGAACCAATCACAACTCACTTTTGCTTTTTACATTATCTAACTGATTAAACTTAGCAACACAAACCATGCACAGGTTCTCTGAATGAGGTAGGAGTTCTTGCATGTATTTGTAAAAATTTTATGGACCTGTCAATGTGTCTGAATGATTTCCCCCAAATCTGAATCGCACTGCAAACAAACCTTCACAGCTGCGACAGCTATCTTCATTGACACTGGCAAGTTCAGTTGTAATGGCGCCTTAGCTGATTGGCTATTGTGAGAATGCAGAGCAAACAAAGGGAGGTAACAAAATTGTTGGACCGAGCCATAGATGCATCCAGGCCATAGTGGAGACTTCTAGGAATGTATATCATGAAGATATCGAGGATGCTGACAGTGGATTAGGCCAATAAAGTATACTTCAACCTAGAGACTACCTACTTTGATTGTCTAGAATGGTTGATGTAAAAGTGAATAAATGGTTCATATGCTTGAAAAGACACGTGAATGAAATTGTTCGTTCAGGTAAAATGTTCCTTACTGTGACCATATATAGTCAAATATTGATTATCATGATTTATCTGTTTGTTGATGCTAATTGAGCAAATTGGAGATTACATTAATTTTGAAACATTTAGAAGTGTAAATTTATTCTGCTTTGTTTTCCAGTCCATGTATTTGTGTTGTTCCTGAATGTGTTGGCAAGTTTGGCTTACTTCATTGTGGACTCAAGTACTGGAGGCACTACATTTGGCCTCTCCATTTTATGGTTCATTGTCTTTTCCCCCTGTTCTTTCATCTGTTGGTACAGACCCCTCTACAAAGCTTTCAGGTAAGCAGAATGCTACTATTGTTCAAATATACATAACACTATTGTCACTCAACTGTTCAGAGTTGCCTCCCCTAGGGGTTCCAGCAACCCATAGAAAAGACTATTATTATAAATATTTGTTATTTGTGAGACAGAGTATCTGCCATGTAACAGTGTTTAGGATAACAGATATTGATTCTTTACTATAATAGACAGTATCATGTTAAGAAAGTAGACTTTCTGCCATGAATAATCTAGAGATTTGTCAGAAAGCTCGAGTGTTGGTTTGAATCGTTGGCCAAGATTAGTTAGTGCGTTATAGCTGATCAAGAGTTATCAGTAGAACACATAATCGTTCAGAAATTACTTCTGTACGTCCCTTTTGAGGTCAGACCATAACTCATATTATCTTGTTTACAAATCTTTATGTGTCGCAACTGTTACTATTCTATTAATGTCTATTTTCTTCTTTTTCAGGAGTGACAGCTCATTCAATTTCTTTGTATTTTTTTTTGTATTTTTCTTCCAATTCTGTGTGTATGTCATTCAGTGCTTGGGCATCACAAACTTCACAGTGTAAGTATTATTTCTTGTAAAGTTAATTGTTTCTTTTTGTTCTTACAAGTCTTGGACATGTGGAGCATATATATATATGCTCCTGTTTCTTTCGTTTTTATAACTTTTGTATGTTTATGTGTCAGAAATTTTCAATTTAACTAAGATTTGTCCCAGATGAAACAACTGAAGACTCTTCATTAGTTCAGTTTTTAGCTCAGTTGTGGTGGCTGCCTGAAAAAAGGCAGACAACTTTGAAACAGTTCTTACATATTTCATATGTGTGAAGCCCATTTCTTCTGTCTACGTCACAATGACCTGTGAAGGTCCAGGGTAGAAAAGACCTTGAGCAACCCATGCAAGGTGACTATGCTTGTCATAAGAGGCGACTAACAGGATTGGGTGGTTGTGATGTCATCATGTAACATGGTTAACAGATGTCATCGGCTTCCAGATTGATGCTCATGCTGTTGACCACTGGATGGTCTGGTCCAGTCTCAGTCATTTACAGGCTGCCGCAAAATACTGTGGTGTAAAACTGAATTCTTTCACTCACCCTGTCACGATATCACTGGAATATTTCAAATAAGTGGCATAATATTAAACTCACTCACTTGAGAAGGTCTTCAACACAACATCACATGACAATGGCCATGAAGTAATTAAGTTTGATTAGCATCCATGTGTAACTGTTTGTTTAAGCAGATTGCATCTTGGATGTATAAAAGTTAAAAATTGGAATAATGTCCTGGTGTAAAAGATTACAGGAAAAAATAGCTTAACAGTTGTTTATATGAAATGACATTTTCATAATTAAAGATGCTTTCGTTACATGGGTGGCCTAGTCATCTTTGACGCCACAATTCACGGTGGTGACTTACGTCCCAGCTGCCATCACAATACCTATGATTGTGGCTTTGAAATCTTGTCCACACTGATCATGTGATGGTAGGCTTCTGAGACATTCATCACCTTGCTTTTTCCTCCCAGGATAAAGCCAGTATGCTGTTACATAGCTGGAATACTGTTCCACATAGCTTGGGACACAGATCACTCACTCACTGACCAAAGTTGACTGTATTTCAGTGGCATCATCACAGGTCTCTCGACAGTCCGCAACAGTATTGCTGCTGGGCTCATCATGATATTTATTGGCATCTTTTTTGGTCTGTTGGCCATTATAAGCTTTGCCACACTTGTAAAGGTAGAGTTGGGAAGACCTTCCATTGGTTGTGGGTCACATGTATGACTGTTGCACAGGGAATGTTTGTTACGTGAAATGTCTTCAGAAATGGAATTTGAGACAGAGCTGTGCATGATAATGTGCTTTTAGCCACCTTTTTATTCTTAGACAAATTGCGTATGGATAGTCTTTTTGTTTTTACTTCGAAAGTAAAGTAAAGATATTTATTTCTGTCTCAATTTTCCAGTTTCTGTGTTCATTTCTCTAGCCTGACATTCACATTAACTTGCAATTACTCAAGAATATCCAGAAAGGTCTTTTGAAACAGTTTTGCTCCACTAAGCATTGATGAAAACATAAATAATATGTCAGTAACGTTTGCAATTGATAAATGGGGGTTAAAAATTTCCACATTATGTCAGTTGACACCTTGTCTGGCTATACTTGAGCAAGTGCAGGAAAGCAGCTAGATTTAACCTAGCATGTTGCCATTGTCTGTGGTTATTGTCTTGATGGTACTGAGTTCCTTCATAGCTAGCTATTCCGTTGCAATAGTTGTTTTTTTCTTGTAGAGGGTGGATTAACGGCCTTGGAATTATAGGCAAGAGTCCAGGGGCAGCAGCTGTCATGCTTATTGTAGCCTTCTTTTTTTCCCTCCTGGCTGTTGCCTGCATGGTATTGCTCATCAGGGTAGGTACTCACCAGGGAACTACAGCAGGATTAATCATATTCATGCAGTCATTGTTAGGCTCATTGTCAGTAAAGGTTCGACAAGTATACCCCAGGTTTTTCTGTACACCAGGGATGTCACTTTTCCACGAATTTAAGTGCAAGTCAGTCGATCCTGGACCCTTTTCAGGGCCTGTGATTGTGCCCCTCATACCCTCAGCTGATAGGTAAAACTGAAATCATTATCACCTGCTGCCATCATTGGTACACACAAATGTTCCCCAGTTACTGTCTGTATACCGAAGGTTGGCAAAATGTATGACTCGAGAGTTGGGCACAAATGTACTTGAAGTATTTATCAAAAGATGAATGAAAACTGGTTGGGGTTTAGGGTGAGAGAAATGTACACCACACCACACCACACCACACCACACCACACCACACCACACTATAGAACATGATATAAAACTGTCATCTGAACTTTCCAGGGATTTGTTTTTGGTGCATAGTAACAAACAGACTCATATTGACTACCATGGTTGATATTGCCCTGTGAAGATCTAGGTTAGAATTGATCTTCAGTAACCTATGCTTGTTGTACAAGGTGACTAACAGGATCAGGTGGTCAGGTTTGCTGATTCGGCTGACACGTCATCGTATCCCAGTTGAGTAGATTGATGGTCATGCTGTTGATCAATGGATTGTTTGGTCCTGATCTGATTATTTACAGACTGCCACCACATAGCTGGAATATTGCTGAGTGTGGTATACAACTAAACTCTATCACTCACTCACTGATATTGCCATGCTTGGTACATGTATGTGTTTGGTGACTGCAGCTGGTGTACATTTTTGTGGTACCAATGTCAGAAGGGCCTCTTCAAGTATCATACTATCCTGTGACTTTTAGATCAGTTTTACACACCATTAATGCACCATTGATAGATCATTGATACACCATTATGTTTGAATAAGAAATGTTAATAGATAAAGATTTTAAAGCTTTTCCTCCTTGATAGTGAAATGCACATCACATATACGGCAGGTTCTTGTAAATTTAAAACTACCTTCTGTCAACACCATAATGCAGTTATACACAAGTACTTGCATGAATCCGTAATATGGACACGTCAATATCTGGGTTCTAGTTACAGTTTTGGTGACTGATTTTCACTGCTTTGGGTATTTGAGCAATTTGTACATTGACCGTTGTTATGGTATTTGGGTACATCACTGGTTTGATTTGTTGAACATTTTTTAATATGGAAGTTGTCATTGAGGACCTTACTTTATGATTTGTTGTCATCAATCCCTTGAAAAGAAGGCTGATGTAGAGATGATTAGGAACAGGGAAGATTAGCTGAATATTCTTGACTTACTCTGCTGATGCATGTAAATTAACAGCTTGCAGCTACACATGATTGTTGACTGACAAAATACATAATGTATTAGTAGTCAAGCATGGTTGTTGTTGTTCGAGTATCAAAGTAAATCTGCATGTGAGTGTGAAAAATGGCTATGTTAGATTTTTCAGAGTACATGCACAAAAAAGTAAACTTTGCAGTTTTCTTTGAGTTATTTTTCATGTTTAGAAAAAGGTATGAATAATATTGGTTTTGAGTGTTTTAAAAACTGTTGCAGTATTTCGTTCCTGATGTGCCAAATTAGTTTTTGGTATTCCTTGTCTACTCAATGTCAGTTTGAGTTTAACTTACTCTACTCATAGTAGTTTGATGGCGATATTTGTTGCGCTTCTACAGCCACTGGATGTTGATATGTTCACCCATCTTGGCATAAACGAAATGCAGACATTAATTTTTTTATGTTCACATTTATCATCATTTTTTAAAATCATTTTCTTAAATTTAACTAAACATTTTCATCCTTTTACCATTTCATGTCACCACAGATTTGTGGAAATCTGATACATACTCAAAATTGTTTCTGTATGCTGTTATCTTCAGTTCCTTCACGTCAGTAGTGATCTCTTCATATTGTAAAGTAACTGTTAACTTGACTTGATAATGAAACATTTTCAGCGTAATGTATATTTAGTGGAAAGTTTTTACTTTGTATTCATGTCACAACTGAAAATGCCTATGACTTTTTAAAATATAATATTGTGGAACTTCTATGTGGAAATATACCTTATGCGTTCAGATGACTCCTTTTGCTATTTTCAGGTGCATAGGATCTATCGCAGCACTGGAGCCAGTTTCCAGAAGGCCCAGCAGGAGTTTGCGACAGGTGTCATGCGCAATGAAGCTGTACAGAATGCTGCCGCAAATGCCGCTGCTGGGGCTGCTCGTGGTGCTGCTCAGCAATATGGCTCTGGAAACCGTTATTGAAGAACACATCACTGAGGAATATGCTTGTCCAACATCAGGAATGTGAAGTGAGAACTCTGTTTCTGGGTGAGACAGACGTCTCTATATCCTGGAGCTACCTTAGAGAATGTGAAAGTTCACATTATGGATCAATGTAATGGATTTTGTCAATCTTCTAATAGGACAACTTCCCAAACAGTTGATGTTATTTGTTATATTTTAATTTATTCCCCCGTCACTTCAGAACAGTGTAGAGCTCCACGTGAGGGGAAATGATAGAACTGTTTGTGGACATCTCAGCAAAGAAGATTTTTTTTTAAGAATCACCTTCAATTCATTGTAGTCCCATAATGAATATGACAAGTGACTAAGCTTACATGGATATGACTCGTGTCCCTAGAGTATTGGGTTAATCATACTTTAGAGTCTTGCAATATGCTTGTACACCCTGGTGCAATCAGAGTTTGAGAGATATTGTCAATCATACAGGGACCATTCCAGCCTAGGTATCAAATTGGCTAATGTTGATACCTTTTATTCTGCTTTGCATTACCTTTTCATAAAGGCCTTAGATCATTCATTCAATTCTGGATAGAAATGATAGACTCTTCAAAATCATTGTAGATGAAATTAATTGTCAACATTGAACTTCAGGCAGAGAAGTAAAAAAAAATTGACTAGTGGTATTTCGAAGTAATTCATTGGATTTGGTCAAATCTAGGCTTGCAAGATGAAAATTCCATTTTGTTCAATCTTCTTATTACTGGCAAAGGTTTGATAAATTTTTATCTTTGTGTGTATATTTATTAACACACGAACAGAATTACATGGCATGTGCACACCTTTTCACTGCATCATGCAAGTATGCATTTACCATAATTAAATGCACCTGTTTATATCAGTATATGGCTTATGGAAGACTGAGTATTATCGACTGATATGTAATCATGTCTCCTCCTATAGTCAGAGATTCCGATAATAGTGTATGTTAGAAGAACAAGGAGAGAATCATTTCTTCATCTTTTGCATTTAGGATTAACTACTAGAGTAACATGTTTCGGAGCTGTTGTCACAACTTCAGTTCCTGGAAACTTTTAAATATTGCTAATAACATTTCTTCATTTCCCTCATTGTAGATAGCACAATGTTTGATTTGCTTCTATACATTATTTATTTTTTTGATAGACAAACTATATTTCGTTTTGGTGTGTACCCTGTATTGGCTAACTTCGTAAAATGGTGACAGATAGCAATGGTGGAAGAAGAAAATGCTGTGCTGTTGATACTATTGAGCCTAATGTTTAGGTGTCACTGAACATGAAACATGGGCACCAATCAAGTAATTGTGAAAGTAAATATGAAAAGAAGAGCATTGTATATCTCTTGCCTGTGTGTAAATTTTATCATATATTTCAAAATAAATATTCCGTGGGAATGAAAATGTTGTACTGTGCAAATGGACGTTGTCAGCTACCAGGTGTAATTATTTGTCAGCATATGATAAGAAGGCTAGCTTGTGGTGTCATCAATGTTGAACTGATAAATCACTTTTTGTAGTCCTTGCACAAGTAGGAAGTGATGGTTGTTAATGGCTGCGGATTAACCTGGTTCTGTTGCACCTGCCTGCAGACACAGGTCTGCCCCAACAAGGTACAGAAGTTTGAAACAAACTTACTGGAACATGTTTTATGTAAATATATATTACCAACATGTAATACGGAACATTCTAACACAACAGCTGTGTCATAGTAGGCAACATTTTCATGAAATAACATAAATTTCCATATCACAATACCCACACTGAAGTTTGATTGGGGCGTTTTGTTAGCAATCAATTATTTGATTGCCTGATATCTTAAGATTACAAATATTTCGTTTATATGGGTAATTTATTGGATCATTCTTGTTGAATATATGAATTAATGGTTGGGTATTAAATGCTTAAAAGCCCCAGGCTTTGACACAGTAGTTAGTGTAGAATAGTCTTTAACATGGTTTTAACCTTCATGATAATATGTGATTTTGACCTTGCAAGTTGATCGTCATGTAGAGAGTCTCTGAGGTGTTAGGAGTTCTGAAATAATGTGGGCACTCACAGTGTTTTCTGTATATAGAGATTCTTGCTTGTTGTTACCATTATCTTCATTCACAGCCTTTTCAATGTGTCGGGTAGAAGCCATGAGAGTACTTAAAGGTATGCCTGTTTCTGGTTGGTTTGTGTCAACATCGGAGTTGACTATGGTCATACTTGAAGTTCATTGGCATTCTTTATTGAAAAATAGAAGCACTGATATGTTGGACAACATACATGAATATGTGCACATGCATATATGAATAAATATGCTGAAAATTAAGTTGAATAAAGATCAGTGAAAAATTATTATATGTGTGGTTTTAGCTTCTGATAGTTAACCAGCTAAACATCGAAAGTTAGGGTTGCTTGTTTTTATGTGCAAATAATATTTATCTATATTTAGGTCAGAAGCATAATGGTTTGCTGCCAACACTGAAAATGTGAATGTGTTCAAGTTACATGTTTTGACCAATGTGGTTGTGTCTTAGCTGTACAAAAGCTGCACCTCTGAATCTGTCATCCACATGTTTGTCACCGTCTGTTTCAATCCTTCTGTCTGAAATTATTCTTCTCTGCTTGTTGTGGGGTGCATGTACAAAATGTGTCCTGTAAGATATTCAGAATTGGTGAAATTTCTTTTGTGAAAAAGTGAAATATTATGTCAATAAATGAATAATGTAAGATTACTTCTTGTTGTCTCTTAAGCATGTCTTCTGATTTACTCACTGGAAGCTCAGTCAGTCTATATGTTCATCGGTTGGGTTTCCAGGTCATACCTGAAAACCTTCGGGAATATTGAACATGTATTATCATATGTGGTTCGGTATAAATTTGCTGGCACGTTCTGAACTTGCTTTTCGTCTTTGTGGGGCAGGGGAGTTAACTGACTGTAGAAGTCCAGTTACCACCTTTGCAGATCAAACCTGGAATTTTGTTGTTCTGTCATTGCATCACTAGTGGCTATTGAAAGTTTGTTCCTCCTTCAGCAAGGGTGGAAAGTGGACATAGTTGCTTGATTTTCCTTGGGAAGATGTTGCAGCACTGATAGTTACATATAGTCAGTGTAAGCTCATATTAGTATGTTAAGCATCTGTCTATCTTCCATGTTTGCAGAACAGTGTTCGACAGTTAAGGCCACAAGATAAAGCGGATCAACACACACAAAAACATATCTGCATATCTGCAATTGTCAAAACTCAACTAACATATTCCTATGTACATGTACATGGATTGGGCACTCCAGTTTCAAGGGCTTAGGCAAGATTAGTCAAAAGGTCAAGACCATATTTTTGAGTGTTGGTTTTTATACAAACATAGTTATATCTGTGTCAGTTTAATATTTCTACAGACATGTAATTTTCTTAAAAGTTAAGAAATTGCACTACTCAAAGGTCAAGGCCACTTGTGAAATGTGCCACTTGTGCTAGAATCGGTGTAAAACTAAACTCGCTCACTCACTTGTGGAATGTAATCTTTATTAGATGTGTAACACAGAAGGTTTGGGGTTATTACAATTCAATACAAGCAGGAAATGGCAATATTAGGTTGTGATAATGCATGTATGTATTGATTAACACCACACCCAGTATTCAAGCTTCATGGTGGTGGTTTTTGATCATATGTGCCCTTGAAACTTTTTGATGGCCATATTACTGATACAGAAGCTTATCATTTTTGTGGGATGTCATTTATGGTTATAGTAGTTATTCAGCAGATACTTGTAGACCTGATTGTAGGAATTTGAGACCTGCCTCAATTATATAGTCGACGCCTTGTCCGTCCCCCGTCCGTCCGTAATCATTTTGTTTCCGGAGCATAACTCAGAAACCGTTCACTATTTTTAGACCAAACTTTATAGATATAGTAATCTCAGCCTATTATTGTGCCTTTCGCTATTTACAGATTTTTGTCATTTATATTCTTTTTGTTTTTCCATGGAACATTTTGGTGTTAGTTTTATGGTGGGGTGGGCTTCGTTTCTGGAGCAGAACTCAAAAACCGTTCAATACTTTTCGGCAAAACTTGGTAGATATATCATTCAGAACCTAAAGTGGTGCCTTTTCCTACGTGCAGGTTTTTGTGAGTTATTATTTTATTGGTTTCCATGGAAACGTTTCGAACTTACTCTCATAAGTGGGAGGTGTGTTCCATTTCCGGAGCAGACCTCAAAAACTTCTTAATATCTGTCAGTAAAACTTGGTAGACATGTGTGGCAGACCCCAAAGTGGTGCCTTTTGCTATTTACAGGTTTTTATGATGTATTATTTTCTCTTTTCCATGAACACGTTGCTGACTTCGTTTCCGGAGCACAACTCAAAAACCATTTCATATGTTTCAAAAGATGCTTGGCAAATATACGAGAAAGGTCTTGAAATGGTGACTTTTTCTGATTACAGATATATGGCATTTATATTTTTCATGAATTCCATGGAAACAATTCTGACTTGGTCTAAAAACACAATAAGTAACTGTCGGGTGATTTGTCCTTTCAAATATGTGGGGGCCGGGGGGATCTTCTGATGACTCTTGTTTTTCTCACCCACCCACCTCCCACTGACCTTGCACACTGGATGTAATGTTCTGCAATTTTATTGGATGTCATTAAATGTCAAGGGACATGATGCTTTTCGGTGGTCAGTGTTTGAGGTCAAATTCTTTGGGAATCAAATTATATAGCACAAATCAAATGTAAAATTTTCAATTAATACATTAGAAATGACAGAACTTTGGAATTAGATCACATTATTTCAAAGCAACTTAATATTCATCCTCGATATCTCCAGGGTATACGTTCCGACAAGTCTCTACTATACCCTGGATGCATCTAGAGCTCAGCCCGTTAAATTTATTACCTCCCTTGGCTGGCTTTTCATTCAATCAGGTGTCTACGCTGGGAATTTGAGCGAACCAATCACAACTCGCTTTCGCTTTTCAAATTATGTAACCGATTAAACTTCGCAAAACAAACCATGAAAAGGTTCTCTGAAAGAGGTAGAAGGAGTTTTTGCATATATTTTTTAAAAGTTTCGGACCTATAAATTTGTCTGTATGATTTCCCCAAAATATGTGACGCACTGTGAGCAAACCTTCTCGACTGCTACCTTTGTTGACACCGGCAAGCTCGGCTACAACGGCGGCCTAGCTGACTGGCTATGGTGAGAATGCGGAGCCAGCAAATGGAGGTAATAAAATTATCGGGCAGAGCCGTAGATGCGTCCAGGGTATCGTGGAGAATGTCGGAAAGTATACCCTGGAGATATCGTGGATGCTTAACATTTATCATATCTGATTATCAAATGTCAAATAGTTTCATTCTGAAAGTTTTGTTACCATGGTATGAAAAGCTGCAACAAGTGAATGAATTCATAAGGATGAAGGTCAAGGTCACTTTATAGGCAATGAACATGCCTAAAAGGTTCTGTATACAGATATCCTGAGCATCTATGATTAAATTTCAGTAAACTCTATTTTCATAATCTCTCCTCAGTTCATAGCTTATAGTCCTAGGGCTGTTCCAGAAAATATGACTTCCGTTGCACCACTGTTTCAACTTAGGTTTTTTGACATTTTCATAACATTTGGAGTGTATACATATATATGATTATAAAAACATTAAACAAAAGTAAATATATCCGGTCTATTTAAAAAAAATATTTTTTTATTACCGAGGGTACAGTACAAATCACCAACTGATGAAAAAAAACCCCATTATATGTCATATGTAAGTCAATTTGCCAGGCATCTACTCAGAGATTAGCAGAAACCACAGGAACCCGATATCGCACTGTAGGTTAAACATAGACCATAGATATATACTCATATATATTACGTGAGTGTATTAACCTACTGTGCGATATCGGGTTCCTGTGGCAGAAACCTGCAAAATTAACCTGGTAACATGATGATAACATTCACAAAGATGTTTAAAGTTAAATGTTTGCAAAATAATTTTATTCCTCACAAATTTCTTGTGTTTTTACAGCAATTTGCTCATGATGATTTTTCTTATTTTACCTGATCAAATGTGTGTGTTGCAAGTTATAACATACCAGATGGTTCGCTGCCTTTCTGAGAGGACTAGTGACAGCAAAAGACGTGTGCATAACAGTTTGGCGCGATGATTCTTAGTCAAAATCCAAGTCATCTTCAGATAATAAGTTGTCTTCATCCATATCTGTAGTCGTGTTTGTCTGATTTCGACATTCGTTGCTATTGCAGTGACAAGCACCGGTGCATCATAGTTGATTGACCCTGCATGTGCAACGAATACTGGCACAATTTTGACATTTGCAGCTAACACATTCAAGCACAGTTTTGGAGCCGCTGGGGTGTCCATCCACTGTATTATAATGTCTAAATCAATCCTCCAGCCATTCCCATGTGGAGAAACCACTTTTCCTTCTAAACAATGCCGCCAGATAGCTGCCTGGTGATTGACACGTTTAATGTGTTTCTCAAATGCATCACTGCATGGCGGCAAATTTGCTGGATCTGTTGTGCGTGACCCGAACAGCGCAAGCCGTAGTTTGTTGACACCAAGTTCGGGTTTGCCTCCATTTAGGGCACAAATAGCCGATTCAACAGGGCTTCATCGGTTACAAATGATTTACCCAGTTGTGCCATGCTGTGTCTGAAACCTTGGTGAGACCCTTCGCCTTGCCACACCCAACAAAAGCACTTGTTGAATCACATCCACTGAATGCATGATAGCCAATCAAAGATCCACACACATCTCGCTCAAAGGTAGACCCAATGGATGTGAGATTGATGTACCGTGTTCTTTGTTTTGTTCCCGTTTTAAATATCATCTGTACAGATTAGAAATGGCTTATGCCTATGACACTCACGGCAACATCTGTGTCTGGTGACTTAGGTCCTATTGAGCTAGAACCATGGCTGGCTGCATGCGCTGCATGTAGAAATAAGCGAGTATCCGTTTCCTCGTGGCACTTCGAAGCTATTTTTGGAACTGATGGTCGATTTTCTGATTCCTTGAATGAATGGTTGTCCCCAGCGATCCTTGCGCAGATGCAGTTCTGTGTTCTCTCTCTACGTTCTTGATTGAAATAGCTTGGTATGTGTCCACAACCCAGTCAATTCTTGAAGAGATACCAACACCTCTCAGAATATAGCTCAAGACTAGCTGTGACAACTCCCTGTAGGTCATAACTGTATCTAGCTTAAGTGCCTGAAGGACGGCCACTGCATCTATAATCCATGCACTATCACAAGGTACTACATTTACAGGTTCAGAATCTCTCTCAAGCTCTCTCAGGAGAGAGGATTTGACTGTTTTCGCCAAACCACCCTCAGGTGTTGTAAGAGAAAGCGGGAGCGGACCCAAGGAGCACTTGAAGAGCTCGGCTAGAGGTATGCTTCGACCAATCATCACCAAACGTCCAAAGTGTTCACGTATTGATTTCACGACTGACAGCTTTCCACTAGGTTTTCTTGTCCAAAGAGGCAAAAGATTAGCCTTGGCAGAGGTGCATAGAAGTCTTTGTTTCCACTTGCATCCAATCGTTCTTCAACAAATGTTTTGATAACTGAACTTCCTTTTGCGTGTGCATTCAACAAATCATGTGTTATTTCGTCTGTAGCATTTCGCCCAGATGCAAGATGACACAGGTTCTCTTCAGGTGCTAGAAATGGGTTGATCCAGTTACTGATGCATTCCCCAATCCGTTGTACAAAAACTTCCTCATCTCCAACACACTTTTTTCCCAGCATCCTCTGATTTAGTCTGTCCACACATTTCATGACATGCACGCAAATATTCACCACGATCAGCCCGTAGAATCATCCACTTGAGGACTGCACCAGCATTCAATGAGATTCCAACAATTCCACCCCTAGATTTTGTGTCACGATTTGCAGTCACTTCAATTGTTTGGTGTTGTGGAATACGCCCAAATGGATTTCCTGTTGATCTTTGGACTGCAGATTCCCCTACCATAAGTTGTGCATGTGCATCCGGATGACTTTTTGGAAGTGTTAGCATGTTCAAAATGTATGCAGGCAAGTATCGTGTATAATTTGTTCGATCATATGTAGCAAACCATGGCATCATCTCTAGCAAACACTGTACATGCAGGTTCCAATCTGCCTCTCTCGAAGACTGAATTACCTGCAGCAATAAGTCGTCAAGTTCAAGGTATGATGACCAAAACTTTCCATTTGGTCCCAATGACGACACAAAGAGTTTGAAGCGATGTGCAAGAATAAACACATCTGATGTTAACAGTACTTGCAAGGTTTTTTTGCATGGACTCTGCCTCACTTGGTCAACATAATTGGAGAGAGAGTTCATGTCAATTTGTGTCTCTTGTTCTTTGTTCCACCGTACAAATGCTGCCCATCAAAGTCGACCAGTGCCCTCTGCAACCACCTGATGTGCTCCAATACCTCTATTGTAGTGACGTCCCTCAAGCGTTGCATCAACTGAATTTGTTGCTAAACATCTGACTCAATCAGGACATCTCGCAAGCCCGCACTTTTAGACCTGCGTCCAATAACTGCCAAGAAAGCTGAGTAAGATGTGGAAAGCTCCCATGCGCAACACAATTCTCTCTAAGGTAGCAAACATTGGTGAATGGTATATCTCAAAAGTTATTGCATACACTGCCTGATCGCAGGTCACTAGCACCGACTGAGTAGAACTACCATTGATCGTATCAACAGTTTCCATGGATCTTTGCATAAGGGTGTAGACGGAATTTAGATCTGTTGGTGGAGTATCTATCGCAGGAAGGTACTATACTGTGTGTGGCAAAGGAATGCCATCATGATCTCTTATTAGGGCATTGAAACCACACCAGCCAGAAGTGGCCTGAATGTGCTCCTCTTGCGGGCATGTCAAGTCAGCAGTAAGCCGTGACATGAACCATACCAAGCCTGTGCTGTATGCGTGTTCTCGTTCTTCTACAGTTCTGTAAGCTAACAGTTCCACTGCCCTCAGAATGTGTGCAGATCTAACACGTTTGTTGCCATATGTATACTCTTCAATCAACTGGTCGACAATTGGCTGCACTGATCTTCTGCGAGTTGGAGCAGTGTCTGCCTCTCTTTGTGGGAGAGTATAAGTCGATACTCTAGGCTGTATGACAATTCCAGTAGTGCAATGAGTTGTGTTCTTGCCAGAGGGAGTCTCTTCCTGGAAGTCATTGTTATCCCATACTAAACATACTGGAACGTTTGAAGATATTGTTCCTGGCACCACAGCAGCCCTTTGACTTTGTAGGCGCATTTCTGCTAGAGCACTTTCAACTTCTTGGAGCTTTGATTTTGAAATACAATGTCCAAAGCGGTTTAATGTAGACACTAGTTCCATGCTACCTGTGAGATGATGCACTGAAGTAGCCAATGATACATGCTTTGGAGTACATATTCTACCTTTATGGCTGCAATACACTATGTCTTGTGCAATTGCAAGAATTTGCCTCTCTACTTTCTCAGGAACTTTAGACCGATGACCTATATTCAATGTTTCGTTTTTATCATCTACGATTCCAACAATAATCCAAGCCAAAAGATTGAACAGAATCACAGGAACCACACTGCTTAGTGACTCCTCTGAAATGTCCTGCGGTGATGGTGGCCATCTGTGATACTAAACATACCTGACGCACTTGCTCAGCTTTCTTATCAAGATGCAGTCCAACATCATAAAAATCTTCCATATCCTGCTCCTGCAGATCTCTGACATCTGAGGTCCCTGCTTTAATATACATGCCCTTTGGGAAAATATCATCTCAGATTCACTTCGAAACTTTGGATGCCAGAAAGAAATTGTTTTTCTAAATGTCTTAATGATACGTTTCTTCAGCCTTTCTTACCTGTGATTTGGCTGATCGATGCCCACATCTTGAAGAATTTCAATAACTCTATCGCTAACATCTGAAATCTTCCAAACTTCACAACCATCAATGATTCCCTATTGAATTTCATTTGAAAGACGTCTGAATGCCTCACCATAGGCATTGTCCGTGGATGTCTTTTCTTGGACAAAGGTTAGACTTTTACTGTGGGTATAAGAACTACGACATAATCAATGCACAAGTACATCACAGTAACACTATCGGTTTCTCCTCTTGCTCCTCCTGACAGCTGAATGACTACCCTCTGATCATTTCTAATGTATTGCAGCTTGCCGTAATGTTTCAACCGCTGAGTACAAAGTCATTGGGCTGGCAGTTTCCAATGTGCGTCTGTCTCCACGCAGACGTTTGTCCTTCTGGCAAATGATACACTTCAATATATCTGATTGAGAAACACTGGATCGTGTCAATGGTGTTACATCAGGCACAAAACTTGGGCTACACTTTGATGTTTCAATTTGTGTTACTGTGACTGCTGTTGCTATTGCTCAGAGAGTTGAATACTCTTGCCTAAGGTGTATGTAGTTGTGATGCTTCACTCAGACACAGCCTTTGGTAACTCAATTTCGCCATCAATATACTCCTTCAGCTTTATGTAAACAAAGTCTTTTCGACGTTTTGTAGCACTACAGAATGTGTTCCACGATGTTGGTGTAAATCTTTCCAATTTTCCCGGATTTTGTGAGTAACCATGGCATAAACACTCACTCCATTTGCCAGTACTTGCTGTACGAGCCGTTTTATCTTAGGCTCCATCATTTAGATCCTGAAATCACAACCCAACAGTCCTGCAATCAAGATTCCACCCTTTTTAGTTCTGCAATGTTTTCTAGCACACTTGCAGTAAATACATTGCACAATGTCTAAATATAGCATAAATTGCGTTTGCTCAGATTCCATACCTCAGTGTTTTTGTCCACCGTTCACTAACATTTGTTGTTGTTGTTAGGGGTAGGGATATTGAAATGTTAATTAATTTCTTCAGGATTATTTTATCTTGAGAATTCCTTTTCTGTGTGATAGAGTTTAAATATACCAACATAAGAATATGCATGTATCATGGTATAAAAGAAAAAAGAAAAAACGATTTGGGACACAAATGTGCTAATTTTTCACATGTGCACTTGCAATCATTATTATAAGTGTATAATTGTTGTTGTTTGCCATATACGGTATAAACTAAATGATATTAGGAAATATTTGTAATCAATTCATCATTTTTAGCAAGTTGCATGTTTTCTTGATATTTGGTAATTTCACAACAACCATCAACAGTAAACACGCATTGTTTAACACAACGGCCAGATTTATTCTTGGTTAATGTTCCGAATTGATAAACTTACTGTTCAAACTATAAGAAAACACCAAGAAACCTATGTTGGAGTAGGGGTGCAGCCAACGCTAGATTTAAGGCTTATAAGGGAAACAGCCCCAGGACTATAATCGAAGAGATCAATTATAAATTTGTGTACGGGCCATTCAAGAGAGTCGGCCCAAATGGTCCAAATCAGGTACGGATGAGACGGGCTATAATTATTTTAGTTGGGTACGAATATTAAAGTTAGTTAACCAACAGTTTCTCCACGACATGTTGGAATATGAATTAAAAGAATACCCAATATCATTACCGAGGAGTTCTTAATCTCTAAGACAAAATGATACGTATCTTTCAGGTGAATACCGTTAGTGCATTGTTGGATGGCTTTCACGAAAGGAAGTTTGACGACTTACCGTAGTCTTGCTGTATTTCGATCACAAATTATGGTGACTTACTATAAGCAGGGTAGTAACATGACAACAAATACTGCCTTGTACCAGGGAGCCTATATAGAGGATCCCTGCTTGTACTAATCTAACTATTGTTATCTATGATAAAATCATAGCGCGAATTGGTGTACTTTAGTATGGATCTGTGACCTGCTATTGTTGGTATTTCGTGTTCACAGAAATTACTGTGTTGGGGGAAAACTCCCAACTTGGTGTGTCCTCATCTATCACGCATATCTTTTCCGCAGCTGCGTTTTCCCTCAAGGCGCGCTTTATACACAGGGAAATAAGCACCGTCAGCGATGGATAATGAAGAATAGGTTCAGTTAAAAGTAAATTCGGCGCTTCCATATACTGACGAAAACATATCTATCACTGCATGTTTAGGTGGTTGTATTTTGCGAAAGTTCAATAAACATTAACTATGCTTCTTTGATTTACCTGCATATCAATGCTTGTTTGTGGGTCATTGTATCATCAGCTTGAGCCACTTTAGATGGGAAGCACTGATTAACCCAGTTCACCAGTGCTGTGGTCAGTTACGACATAACAAGATATTTCTAATGATCATGTCATATCCCCCAGCTCGGAAATTCTAGATAAACATGAAAGCCATCACTGAAGACGAATATTCCCTTGCGAGTACACCATTTCCAAGATATGGAGATACCAATGGGCTTGTTTGAATATCTCTTTCATTCACACTCTTATATGGAGCCTATTCACCAAGAATACTGACTATTAAATCGTTACTATGAAGCTTATTTAACAAGACACCTGATTGATTCCCAAACCTATGTATTCTTTTTGAAAGGTTGGTTAAATTTTGGAGTGTTTGTCAGATCTCTGATTTAACATTGTGTTGAAGAGTTTTCCACTTATATCGTGTATATGTTTGTACTGGTAGTCCAGTCTAAGTAAACTTATCCTCAGTACTTTTCGTACTTTAACGAAATACACTGAGAAGAAAGTTTCCTTAGACTGACTGGTAGTCTGGCTTCACTTTGCCAGTCCACATGGAAACTGTGCCCCAACCACCAGACTAGGAAGGTGGTCAGCTCAAACAAAAGACACAGACAAGAGCTGGAGGTCAGCTGCTCAGTCATTTATTTCCATGAGTCTGGTGGCAGCTGAAGAGCTGAACAAATCCTGGTTCTACAATGTAGTCAGCACAAACAAGTTGGTCAATCTGTACATGCATCATGTTTAAACATTACAAAATATCATCTTGCCCACTTCATACATGTAATAAGTAATAATACCAAATGGCGCTCGCTCTCTCCACACCAGCTAGTTGGTAGTGCAATTTGTACATGTCTGACGGTAGCATAGATGGGTGGCAGCTACCTGTGAAGCAGAGGATTAGTGGAAACAGCGCAACACTGAAACAGGACGACTCATGCAGACTTGTGTGGAGTTGCATGAAAAATATACATGTCCTGTAGGCATCATATCATGTCATACATATCATCTAGTCTCCAGTCATACATTTTAAAATTTTTTCTTTTCAATATTTTTATCATTTTATAATGTACACAAAACAACTAAAACGCGACAATCTTTAAGACTTGTACCAGTAAATGACACTGGTACTCTGATCATCACCTCAATACACTTGCATCAAAATATTGCGAAGCTGAAATTCTGAATAATGACCTACAGTTTCAGATAGTGTTATAACCATAAGAAAATGTGATATGGTGAAAAAAACAAAAACAGAGACAAATGTACCTGAACTTTGGCAATGTTAATAAGTAAGTTAATAGAAATCCTTAAGCAGACAAATGGGGCATGTCAAATGTCAATGATAATGAATGAAATTACACCATTTCTTCCCAATGATGTTCTAAGTGTCTCAATGATCTGGCTATCGCATATCAATCATCCATCTTTGCATATACCATGAAAAAATTAGATGAAAGGTAGGCAAAGGCAGTTGATTTCTGTTATGGATATAGATGTACATGCCTTGCAACTATTGGTGAAGTGCAAACGAGGCAACACTGTGCAACATATAAACAGCAAGATTTATCACAATAAAATAGCTTACAGTTATCAGTAATGTTATGTACATGTACATGATTCTAGGTTAAAAAAATCTTGAATTCTCCCAAACCCGGGCATTGAGAAATGATACATACACATTAAAACTCAAGTACCTTATCAGGGCAAGAGAGGAGTGTGGTCATCCCCATAGAATACTTCAAATGAACATGTGAACTGAGCCAGTGAAAGAAGGCAATAATAAAATTGTACAAAGTAAACAAAAGCTGGTGCATGTAACACCCAGCTCAACAAAAATATGTACCAGGCCATACAAGCCTGTTATTTTTCCAACTCAGTAAGAGACAACATCTAGCAACAAACAAAAAGAAAGAATAATGGCGATGAAAGCTTTCAACAGAAATAAGGCGCACACATCTCTGTAAGCATATCTCAATCCAATGACAGTAGCTATAAGATTCAAGAATTTGATTTGAAGTGTATAGGGCAGTCTGGATGAGGTTCAACACTGCAACATGGTGCACACAGGTAGGCTTCCATTTCATGCACACTGCATGTAGCTGAAGAATGTGCACTACATAAGTTCCATTAAAAACCAACTGTTCCATTCATTCTGGTATGACCTGACTGACCAAACTCAAAAGACTTAAAATATTGACATTGTGTACTTTCATAAACTACTTCTGTGAATGATTTTATCACAAAAATCTTCCTTTTGTCTGAAAGATAAAATGTTCATAATTGAGAGAGGTAGATAAAAAGTAATTTTGGGATACCTATTTTCAAGAAATGAAGTTGGGAGTATTTCGGTACAGTCACTTTACTAGATACAACAATTAAGACTTGTTTGTTATCTAAAAGTACCACAGTGGCATCCATGTTTCATGTACAAATGGAAACCCTGGGACCTCTGCATACTTACTCTCCCTAAAACATGACCTATTTGCAGGCAGGAAATAGAATTTGAGATCAGTCAACTAAGTGCTCATCTGTCCTGCTTCTGAATGTCAGCTAACAGCTAAGTGCCACAACCATCAACTTCAGGGCTGCCCAATCTGAACCTGATCAAGCAGAGTGGCTGACGTGACACCGAAAGCTGCACAAGACTGAGCATATGGCGCATAATGACTGATACTGTTATGTTTATGTGTGGAATATATACAAGCATAACAAATGAACTATGTACACACTGATCAAGCCCTCCACATAATACAGGCTGCGGCAAGCTATACATACACTGGGTCTGCCTTTGGTCAAACCAGGTTACTGTGTGGTGTTCGGACCAGTCTGTCACCATCATATCACTATCACAGAGAGATAGGTAGGCGGCCCTTCAATTATCTGACAGCATTCAAGTACATTTACTCTCAAACATTGGCTGAATTTGGTCAGGTGTTGGGCTTCTACTGTCATTACCAGCTGAGCACAAGATCTGACAAACTTCATGTGCAGGAACTAACACATAACACAGCCACTAACAAGACTGCTTTGAAAAAGTCTTGGTCATGATTACAGCTTCCTCCTAAAGGAAAAATGAAATCATTCCGCATATTTTCTGAAATAAGAAAAAAGGTTGATGTACCTGAATGCTTAAAGGGTTGGAACTTTGATCTGTAACACCTGATGTTAATGGACAAATTAACAAATTCTTTTATATAAATATGTATAATCTCACATAGTAACTTATCAGATTTGGAAATATGCATGAGGACGTTTCTTCAATTCCAACCCTCTTATTTTTCTGCCAAATATACACACCAAAGTGCTTGTATCACTGAAAAACATAACATTAACTTGTGTACCTAACATGTTTCTTTATAGTAAATGTGTTAATAAAAACTGTATCAAGTGGACAAGGAAACACAACAAAACAAACAAATGAGCATTTGATTAGAAAGTTCAAATTTCAAAATATTTATCTTGTTGCTTTGGGACTGAAAATATTTACATCATTTAGCAGAAACGGGACTGAATATGGAACTTAGAAAACATCTGCCAGTCTTACCATTCTCTGACATGTCCTCCTTGCATGTAACAGAACACAATTTTTAATGTACAAAGTATCACATACTTTTGATCATGGTTAAATTTCACAGGTTGACAATTAGCTTGATAAAACAGCATTCTTACCAGCCAAGGCTTCAATTTGGACATAAATACAGTGTGAATGACAAATATCTGTTTGTTTTGAAGTGACAAGATAAGAATCAACACAAGCTATAAGAGAAAATACTGTTTTACACCAAACACCTTTTTCATGAAACTATTGTTGGGATTAGAAAATTGCCATACAATATCAAAAGGTGACTATAGTGAGGTGAGAACATAATGCTTAGCTGTTACCCCCAAGTAACTTGTTAATTATAAACTAAAAGTGTGTTAAAATATTAGTTCATTAAAAGGTCCATTCAGGGTTACTGATAGACATGAAAGTTACATAGGAGTGATAAGATGGGGTTTTGGCCATGAGGACTGTCTGTTTTGAGCTAATCTCACGGACTGTCAAGATTGTCAAGCAAATTGATTCTACACTGGTTCCAATTTGAAGGTGTTGGACATGGAGTGCAAAGAGCTGTTTGGACGTGATACTCAGACCAATTTAGTTGATTTAAATTGAACCAATTCTTCTGTCCCTACTAACAGAGATTTGTATAATTAGTTGCTGTTGCTACAATGCAGAGACAGTGACAACGCAACATGAAATCTCATCTCCAGGGGTATGGAGTTGAACACACTGGATTAACCAGGCAAGTACAATTCAATTTGTTTACTAGAATTTCCATATTTCCATACTAACTGTACGAAAAGTATATTTACTTAATTTAATAGACGGTGAATGATACCGCAGCAGTTGTCTCCCTACTTCTAGATGAGGATGAAGACTTTTAACTTGATTGCATACGGAACTAAACCCTAACATGGTCTTCCTAACCTCTGTAAGTTGCTGGCACACGTTTGCATCCATGTGTCAGTGTAACTGCTAAAAGAGGATATTCACTCTCGATTGTCAACATTTCAGACCACTGACATGTTTACTAGAATGCCCTGAAAATGTTTTTGCTAAAAAGTTGAACATCCCTGTCCCTTAAAACAAGCAGGTCCACATGCAAGCAGCTAACGTGCAGAAAAGTCTTCCTGTAACCCTCATACACTATCATAATTACAATTTGTTGATGCCCTTTCAGAAAAAGGGTTCATTTATGGCACTAAGTCAAACAAGGAGTAACTCTCCACTGCAGTAGCACACACTTTCATATCACTTGCTGCAGCAGGGCTAACTAGAAAGGACAAACCATATGCATCAAAATTGAACAACGAAAGAAAAAGCTTACAGAATCTCTGAAAATGGCAAAATACACAACTACCATTCTTCACCTTTCCGAATTTCATGGGCTAAAAGACTAGATAAATAATGCATAGGGATAATCAGTGACAAAATACAGACTAAGACAAACTGATACTGCATAGGAAATTGCTCCTATGACAATCACTTGACAATGAGCAGTACAGGTAAGTACACTATTGAAACCAGTATCTTTCGTACAGTCACTTACCACATACAGTAACACCAAATCTGGTCACTACATCCACACAACTATTATCAAAATTCAATACAAAGTTGACAAATGAAAATAGCTTTGATGATCAAGACCAATCATCAGGGTTTTTCCCACAATGATAGCTTGATGGTAAACATTCTAAATCATCTCAAATCAAAAGAATATTCATCAGTATTTTGCCTATTTCAGAAACAGAGTAAGCAGATGGCAGTCGAAACAGATACATATTCTTTTTCAAGCACTTTTACTTTGCCACAAAGTCGTATCACATGTATATATCTCCCAGAATTCCCTGCAACACTCTCAGCGATCCAGAAGATTTGTAACCGTCTGGAAAGGTGCTACAAAAAAGTCTGATTGACATAGCCCCTTCCCAGTGCTGTGTGGTAGACAGGACTGCGCTTCTGCAGCTCTGGGGTGCTACTATCCCGAGACTCAGTGTAGGAATCTTCTTCTCTTGACTTGAGTGGTACAGTATCCCTGGTTCGGCCAAAGGCAAGCAGTCATTTCTGGCGCTTGGGTTTCCCCCGTTTCCGTCTGCGATGAAAACAGCTGCAGCACCTGTGATGTCAGAAAGCACACATGACTTCCTGTGCTAGGGACTGACTTGACGGGACTGACTGACTGACCAATCAACAGTCTTTCCACTCCTCCTCTCACCAAGCCATGGCCTCAATGTTTGTGTATGATAACAGGTCAATGAAGAAAGTGACACGATTACTAGAAACCGCAGTGAGACAGGATAAGGAGCTTGAAGTAGACACAGACAGACAGGTGGGCAGGCAAATGGAGGGGCATGAGAGCAATGGTTGGGTGGGTTGGGCAGGCTCAGTATGGCTACAGATAGAGTACGTAAGGACATAGCATAGTTCCCCCCGAGATCCTGGGTTATGACTGTCGGCCTTTCTTTTTCTTGCGTCGTCTGAAGAAACAGCACCTGCAAGCAGAGAACACCAGAGTCCAAGCCAACTGTGCATGAAGCGGTCATCATTTTCACGGTCACCGCATGCATTCAGTATCATTTTCAACTTTCACTTAGAAAGGGTTAGCAACTATTCAAACTCATTATAAGTAAGTAATGAAATTTAAGAAGAAAGGTTTGTTAAAGTTATTACATTTCAATTGTGTTTCAAATCTGTTTTCTTTTGAAGTCAGAAATCAATATGTAAACAAGCAAACATCAACTGTTCATAGAAACAAAATAAAAAAATCAAATCTATTATGAGGCAGGGTAAAGGGATCAGTGGTGGATGTGCATTGTCTTCTGAAAGTTTGGTTAGTGGCACACATATCTAACTAAGAAGATTCTGAGAAACAACACAGAATGAAAAACAAAAGTAATTTTCATTGTCTTAACTTGTCTAACCATCTTAACCGGTTTGGATAAACTGTTTCAGCTCAAAATGTACCCAACTGACAGACATGCCGTTGTGTTGGCTTGGCTCAGCGATGTGTTCATGCTGTCGAGAGGCCATTGGCATGGGCATACATTCTCTCCTCAGAATTGCAGTCATTTATAGGGTTGACAGGGTGAAGGAAGAGTGAAGGAGGGACAAGGATGGAGGTCTTATAATGCAAATGACTTCAGAGAACATGATCATAAGGCAAAATTATCACGTTTTTGCTACATATTACAAGCGCTAAATTAATCCGACACTGCTTGAAAACAAACCACGTATTTCTACAACGTGCATACAAGAAACATAAGCAAATAAGTTTCTATTGATGATTTTACAATTTCGGTTAACAATATGTAACACACTTCAGTTGCTGATGATGATACATCAAATTCAGTTGAACACCTCAGAAAAGACTGAATGCACAATATCAACATCACTGATGTCGTTTGTTTTACATTTGAGGTATAGACTTAAAACATACAGTAAATATGTGCCATGCTCTGAACAAGGTAGCTGCTTGGTTGATGTGTAAGGTGGGAGACAGACAAATAAGTGCGACGGAACATACTTAGTTTCATCCACAACTTCCACCTCAGGCTGTGCTGTGATTGGTGTATTTGAGTGCCCTGCTGTTGGGTCATCAGGTCCCAAGTCACCATTTGCTGAACTCATCACCTGCAAGGATATTATGGACTGTATAAGGACAGTTGCCTATTTGTTAACTACTTTTGTTTAGAATAGTCTGTGCTTCCCAACAATATATGTACAAAAAACTGAGAACATAATTGCGTTTCCTTTCCATAAAATGATCTATGTTATAATTATTGCAATTATATATCTAGCATTTGCTTGCTAAACATGTCTCTCTTTGAGAACTCACATCTTTCCACATTCCACAGGCAATGGAAGGTAATTCACACCACATTTAGACCTTATCAAGTGATGCAAATTAACTAAAATAGAAGTCACTTTGTAAGGAAGATATCCTAAATAATTCGCTATGGAAAATGAGGTATTGTAGCACTAATTTCAACAGATTTAAGGATATATTTGATTGAGGCTGCATGCACAGAAGCAACCACAAACATAGAGAGAAAAGTAGGTGACAACACCACAGACAAACAAACTTCAGCACAACTAATGCAAAGGGTCACAACATAATATTTCAATTTGTTTCTAAATCTTATGTAAGAGTCACAGTGAAAAACACCTCTCACATGACTAACATATATCCACATTTAATGACGTATGACAAGTACCATTTCTAAGATTTGAAATAAATTAAATAGAAGTGACATGATGAGTGTTCACAAAATCATATTTTTCAACAAAATGATGCTGAATGAAAAACTAAAGGACATATATTAATGTAAAATCTGAACATATATTACAATATATATATATATACCACCTTCTGGTTCACAGCAACTTATCTATATAACATTTCCAATTATTAAATCAACATCTAGAATAAAGTTATACTTAAAATCTTACTTTAAAATAAATTTAAATTTTGAGGCATTGTTATCTTTGCAAACATATACTGAAGGACATTCTAACATAATAATAAAGATACCTGTACTGCTCATTGATGAAAAAAAATTTGTTTTTAACAGATCTATGAACCCTGAAACCATGACTTGAAAGTACAAATGTTGACTACCACAAACATAGGATTGGTACAGGCTACAAACGCCTCACATGCTGTTTTCAAAGAAAACATTACCCTTGACATAATAGCCTTGAACTAAATAAAATCTATAACAAACCTAGATAAGGTGGCATCAAACAACCACTAGGCTCACACAAGGCACAAGCTCACACAATACAATGCAACAAGTAAACCTGTATGCTCTGTGCTGCCATCAATGCAGTTAGAACAGGGATTTTACTAGATTTTCGAAGATTGCTTAGCACTAAGATAGTTGTAAGTGCCATATATTAACATTATTTTACGACTATCTTAGCACTAGAGAGCTTCGAAAATTTAGGCTCTGAACTAGGTCCTACATTAAGTCCACACAGGAACATACATATTACCTACAGTCTATGTGTAATATTTCTTGGTAGGGGATAACAAAGGAAACATGGCTGTATCCCAATACACAGTTATCCACTATTTCACCAAGCCAGTGCTGTACAATACTAAACTGTAAGAAGCAGCATGCTTCAAAATATCAACTGTTTTTAAAAGGTGATAAAAACTAGATCCTAAATGTTTTCAAACTCGATTTCTGCTTAAAACACCAAAGATGAATACAGCAAAATTAGAATTCTACGATTACATAAAAAGACCAGTCTGCATCTGCGAGACACATCAGTTAACTGTGGAGCAAGCAAGCAAGCCAGCAAGCCATTGTATCATGCAAATCGGCTTTTGTTGATCTACACTTTCCATACAAGTAAATTCTATGCAAACAGATAAGAAACAGCAAGTCATTAATCACTGCATATCACAAAAACTATTAGTTGAAATATGTTCATGCCAAACAAAGGTACCAAATGAATGAAACATAATGTACGTAAGTGAGAATGCTGAGCTCAGAATATTACTGCTGATTTGAATAAACTCTTCAAAAATAATTCCAGCTTCGTCAACTTGACAGAGACAAGAGTCAATGGATTGCTGCCTATATTCAGTGTAGATCCAGTTGTCAAGAAAATAATTATATATTTCTACTCATATTGGTCTTCAAGTGCCATCTGATGATCATATAACCAAACACAGTATTGATGACAACTGTGATTTTCTGCAGACCCAACTGAATGCAGGTAACTTAATAGTAATATATACTATAGTAAACAACAATTGTCGTATCTTGCTAACCGTTAAAGAACACTTACAAATATTAAGAGTGTAAGACAAAGCAAAGGAGAGGCAGGGGGTTGTTAGGACCTTACCCTGATAATAAAGACAAGGTTACATGACACAGGTGATCACCGTCACACGTACTGTGCAGACAATTAGTCACGACTGTCACATGGCGACAACAGTTATTGGCACAACAGTGAAATGCGGCTGAGGCAGAGAATCAGGGGCAGGCATCCACCTCTTGGGGAAAGCAGTTTGTTGCACACACACTCAAAACATCTACAAATGGGGTTAATCTTGCTACTTTTCAACATTTCATTCAAGGAATTTCAAAAAGGTGGGATTTTTTGTCTACTTCTTTTCATTTGCTAAAAGCAAATGATCAAATGAGCTTCAGAAAGAGTTCCTACCTGGACCGAGCCCCCATGTTTATCGGCGGCTAGGTTGGCACCCAGTAAATTATTGGGGTGCCTGGATGGCTCACCCCATGCATGCCCCCTTTGATTTGAAATTGTCTGAAAGGCAAATTAGTCTGGTTAGAGGAGGATGTGTCTTGTACAGATGGGTATGGATGAAGGGTTGGAAGGGTAGGAAGAGATAACACCTGAAGACAGACTCAAGCTTCAGTCTCTACAGTCAAGGTCTGTCTTCAGTGTCACTGGTATGCATATAAATAAATATTCATATGGTGTGCAATATTCTGGTGCTGCAGAGGTGACTGTATATATCTGATCAGAAATGAAAACCTTCATAATGCAGGGTAAAAACAATTGTAAATCTCATAAATGAACAAATACAGACTTCAAACTAAACCGTTTCAAAGCATGCTCTCATGCATAGTAAAACCAAAGAAAACAAGGATGTTTATTCAAAGAAAAGGCTTCAGTGTTTTTATTTACCATAAAAAAATTGAAAATGATGCCACTAGACTGATGAGGGAGAACACAACTGAATGACAAGACATAAACTGATGTCTGACCATGCAGCAAGAGAAAATGCATAAGGAAGATAAGAACCAAATCAAGGGGATTAGAAATGACTAATCAGCAGATAGGAAAGGAAGCAAACTGATAACCAATCCACATCATGCAATCGGTCACTTGGAGAGTAAACTCAAATAAATAGAAACCTAAAATATAAATGAATATGTTAAAAATACAATTGTTGGTGAGCAGTGCTCTTCAACAGTATTTGATCTGGGATCTATTGTGATGTAATGCTAAGTACTAACAGGTGACTGGCAGCATTGATTATCTCCCCTTGACAAAACATATTAAATTAACAGTGAGTAGATATCAGGCATATGAACTTCTTGTGAAGGGGGACGTTTGATCTAAGATAATCTAAAATGACGTGAGCTTAATCCCAACAAGCACATGCTTAACATTCCAAAGATAATTTTTTTTTACTTTCATCGAACACAGTTGTGTAACCTATCAAACAAACTGCTATTCAACAATGGAGGTGCATGGACTGGCTGCATTGCTGGGTAGGTGCATTGGTATTGAGATCTTACAACTATCTATCTACAAGGCTTCATGATGATTCTAGCACTGTGGTTTGTTGGCCTGTCACACAATGCTGATGTTGATCACATCAGGCCACTCACCAGTAATGTCCAGGCCAGACAACAGAATGACTGTTGAGGCAATGGAAGGAGTCTTAGGTATACCATCCTAGGCTTCCCCAAATGCCCTGACTCCATTTGGACAACTTGACAATAATATGGCCTGCACTTGTCAACTTCTCTCAGCAAAAACATGTCTTCACTTACACATTCCTATCTCTAACAACAGCCTTTCAAAATTGATTAAAAAATGATCATGTCGATCATTCACAGAAAATAAAATACACTGATAGTTCATTCTGCAAATACCTTAAAACAAGGGCTTAACATCACCAAAATACTACACCATGCAAGCAAATAGACACCAACCTAAGTTAAAGTTAACTTGTAAGCATTGCATATATCTATTTCCGTGCTTGTCTTCCACATGACAAAACCAAACAGTTGTAAGTAGGTATCTAGCCAATGTTTCCACTGATGCAAATCTGTGGTATGTGGAAACCTGCGATGTACTCACCCTGGTGGGGCCTGTGTGCCTCTCCCTCCCACCAATATCTCTTTGAGGTGATGGGCCAGTATCAGGGGCACTCAACGACACGGGTGTCGACTGTAATACAATATAACTTCTTAGTGTTTAACACAAGAAGGTACTACTAATATATATATATAGATATATATATATCATATAATGCAAGTACTGTTTTCAAAATGTAGGAAAAATGAAAATATGTACTCTAGTATATATACATATGGAAATTAATTAAGCAACACCAAATTCAAAGACACATAAAAACTTAACAAAGTTTAACGAAGTAATTTTGATGATTGATTATTCAATTTTGATGTATTGACATACAGCATGAGCTTTTCATGGGTTGATATGACGCGCGTGAAGCTTGCACAGCGCACGTGCATTGCTTTAACCTCAACTTTCGAAAAATGCACTTTTTCCCTGGGGTGTTTACAAGCGCAGGTTGTCGATTGCATTCGGTTTTTCATTCATTTCAATGTCATGGCACGTAGGAAATTATCAGAGGCCACTCGTTGGCAAATAATCGGCATGAGGAATGCTGGTATGTCTCTAAGACAAATCGGGACTCAAATCGGACGACATCATTCCATAATTTCAAAACTTTTGAAAAAATACCGGGCCACTAATGAAGTTAAAGACCTGCCTAGACCAGGAAGACCCAGGAAGACCACAGTCCGGGAGGACAGAGCTTTACTGAGACTTGTACGGCGCAGGTCCTTCGACTCGAGCTCTCGGTTGAGACAGGAGTGGCTTCCAGGGAGACCCATCTCGAACAGGACTGTTCGGAATCGTCTGAAAGCTGCAGGATACCGGGCAAGGAGGCCAATCAAGCGACCCAGACTGTCTCCAGCCCATAAGGCAGCCCGACTGGCCTGGTGTAATGACCGTTTGCACTGGAACATTGCCTCTTGGAGGAAGGTCCATTTCTCAGATGAGAGCCGGTTCTTGCTGCACATGGTGGACGGTCGTACTCGGGTCTGGAGGCAGAGGAACACAGCAATGGCTCCACGGAACATCCAGGAGACTGTGGCCTTTGGGGGAGGTTCCGTTATGGTATGGGGGTGCATTTCCATGAACTGCAAGTTGGATATCATTACCATCCGTGGCAACCTTAACGGTGTTCGTTACCAACAGGAGGTTCTTGACAGGGCTGTGGTACCTCATTTTGAGAACCATCCTCTGGCAACGAGACCCATATTTATGGACGACAATGCTAGACCTCACAGGGCGCATGCTGTAAATGATTTTTTGCGGCAAAATGCAATTGACAGAATTCCATGGCCTGCCATGAGCCCTGACCTCAACCCCATTGAACATTTGTGGGACTTTATTGGCCGTCGTGTGAGGCAGAGAGACCCACCAGTCCATAATCTCAACGAATTGACGGCTGCCCTGCATGAGGAGTGGAACAGGATCCCCCAGAATCAGATCCGGAGACTCATCCAAGGAATGAGGAGGCGTCTGGAATCGGTGGTGCGTGCGCAGGGAGGACACACTAGATATTGATGAAAGTCGGTGTGCAGACTCTCAGATGACTGTTCTTTCTTTCCATGTGACATTTGTGTTAATACACCTGACAACAACGTCTGTGGATGAATAGTAAATTGTGTCCATTTTTTCATGAATTTAAGACAGTTTTAAGAATTTGGATTTCGTTGCAATAAAGCAAAGTCTTGATACTTTTTCCCTTTAAGTTGTTTGTCAGAGATCGTCTGTTGAATAAAAAAGTGTCAAACTATATCAACCCGGCATATTTTGATTGTCAGAACACTTCAAAGTTGCTCCAATAGAAAAAATTGGGGTGTTGCTTGATTAATTTCCAGGTGTATATGTACACAGATTGTTAAAAAGCAGGAATTCAAAAATTCATTATCTTTAATCTTCAAAACACAACTGCACTGAAACTTAAGATTTATCTTTCAGTTTTAAGAATCACCAGAATAATAATTATTATTTCATTTGATGAGATAATATCTTGACTAGAAATAATCAGCACAAATATTCATGCATCATCCAGGAAATAACGGAAATTAAAGATATCGTTTGGAGGCACTTGCATGCTTTCCCAGTAGTAGATTGAGAGGAAAGGCAAATCATCAGATCCCATGGAAACATCTTCATATTTGACAAGCATAATACATGCAATACAGAATGAAATCATGAAACAGTAGAGGTGTGAGGCAAGCAATCTTAAAGATTAAAAGGAATTATCAGTAAGCAGCATTTTTGCTAAAAACAACCTGTTATCAGATGAGGTGATCCTTTCTAAAAGAAAACTTAATGTGATTAAGGACATGAAACACAGAACTTTCCAAATAATATCTCCTGAGATGCATGAATATGAGCTGATAATGAATGCCTCAATGGCAAAACTAAAACAAATATATTCCCACTGCACATGTATGAGGTATGTGACCTACTTTCTCCCCACTTAAGACACAATCATTTCCAACATTGTCCCATAAAACAACACAAAAAGATCAAAATTACAAAATCAATATATGTGCAGGCAGTATGAGCATTTGGTTTGCACAAAACGGTAGTTTAACATAGTAACATATCTAAATCAGCATAAGCATTGTTTCAGTATCATTCAGAATTTCTTTCATCTCAAAGGAATCAGATTTGACTTAATCCAAATATGTAAAGCTTTTCAAAATTGCTGTCAATAGCAGCTACTGTCACATGGAGCCCTTGGATGTACAATGAGCATTATTTGCCATACTACAAAGAGATGAAAACGTGCGGCAATTTTACTTGAGATCTCACCACTTGGCGGCCGACCCAGTCGAACTGCCAATCACAGTCATAGCTCATTTTCTCCATGAGGCCTGTCAACAGTTTACGCAGGTAGTCATAGTCTGGTGTCTCAAAGAAGTCCAACCGCCGAACATACCGCAGATAGGTTGCCAGTTCATCTGTACAGAAAAACAAACAAAAATTTATGTCACAATCTGCAAAATCAGATTTCTCAATTACCTACCTCATCGTGTCATGACTACCCTTACACTCAGGCTTAAACATCTCGCTCTTAGTTGCTTTGTGTTGAAATTGCAGGGTGCCGGAGGCCATTGTTAAGACTACATTTTCTAACTGATGGTACTCAAAACAAAACAGTACCAGGATCTGTACTTTACAGAGGAAGTGAGATGACTAATATTACCTTATGTAGCATTTAAACACCTAAAGTTAATAGTGTATTCATTAATATTCTATTACATCCAGTCTTATCACAAAGACATTTCAAGCCCAAAGAGTTATTCTGTAAACACATAGACTTCTATCATGTTGATTATCCAAGACTGTTCTTCAGACCTAGTTGTAACTGCATAGATGAATATACTTCCTGAAAATAAGCATGCCATGCTGTTAACACTTGACTTCTAAAATCACCTGGAAAATTTTCACACAAAACTTCTATGGGTGTGGCCCGCTTTGTGTCTCCGATCTTCTGATATCTTTCTTTTAATGTGTCTGCTTTCAGTCCCTGCCATGGTAGACTGCCACGCAGGAAGTACATAAACATGTGACCTAAAGCTTCTAAATCATCTCTCCGACTTTGTTCTGTTGGCAGAGAAACATTCCTGTCATGAAAATGATGAGTTCATTCCTTAATGCATGATGGGAAATGAACAAAAAAGATCCTTTGTAATCAAAGCTCTAAAAATATACAATATGTCATTTACTAATCCAATTTATCAATCTTATTTATGACAAAAAATCATTTGACGTTTCATGTTAAAATAAATGAAAGCACAAAATCTTTTCCACAAAATAGAGATCAAACAGAAGATTTTGTCAAACGCGCAATACTATATGCAGCTAATTAATTCTTCAAAACACAAGCTATTCTGCTTCCTTCACTTGCCTTTTCCTAGATGTGTGTTTATACTCATATATCTGGCAGTGCCAGTGAGACTCTTGTGTTCCCTGTAAGGTATATGCTTGTGGGTCTCGGGGTCAATGTATTCTTTGGCCAAACCAAAGTCTATGATGTGAATGATATGCTGTTTTTTGGTCGACTGTCTTCCTATCAGAAAGTTTTCTGGTTTAACATCTCTATATATGAGGTGTTTCGAGTGAACATACTCCATCCGTGATATCTAAAAAGAAACACAAAAAGAATAAGTCAATAGGTGACATATAATATGACTGACTGACTGAGTTTGGTTTAATGTTGCTGTTATCAACATTCCAGCAACATCATGGCAGGCGACACCAGAAATGGACTTTACACACTGTACCCATGTGGGGATTAGAACCCTGGTCTTTGACATGATGAGTCAATGCTTTAACTATTAGGCTACTCCCCTGCCCGTACATATAGTAGGAGGCATCAGTAGGAGGCATCAGTAACAGCCACTGGGTTGATGGAGACATACACATTGATAAACACATCTTCTTAATTCTATTTACCTACTGAATGACTTGATCAATACAAAACAAACTATGTGTAGTATATACATGGAATTCACAATATGAGCAAATAACAAAAAGTTCAGGTGTCAGGAAAATTATCATCTTTGGATCAAATCAATCAAACATCAGTTTTGAAAACAGGTTGTCCATGAAGGTTTCAAGGTACTCATTTTGTAAAGCTCTTTCTAATATAATACAATTGACATTCAAAGGAAACATCATAAAAAAATAATTTGGAAATATTGGGGAAAAAAAATGGCAGAAGATATGACATTTTTATCCCACCACAAAGTGTTGTGTATTAAATGTTGTACTAACACACCATTCGTTTATAACTTTTGTGATCATACTGAACCAGTCACACTAGGCTAGATAACTGAGGTCTGTTTACTACTACAGTCTCACGGACACATGGTTTCATCACTTGGCAATACTTGCCTTCAACATAAGAAAATATTAGCCTGTTTCACATTTCAAAGTCTGGTTTTTTGCAAAGGAAGCACACAAAAATATGACAACACCCAGTCCCATTTAGTCATTTCAAGACAGAGGATAAACAGTTTTCAAGTTTTCATACTCATACTGTATTAACTCTTATAACACCAGTCAAGAAGAGGCATATACTGCCTTGATTCCGCGTTCCCAGAGACTCACTGATGACTCCTACGACTCCTAGACGTCATAGATGAAGCCCATGTTTATCAATAAAAACATCACCTCATAAATTGTTATTACTACAATATATCATACACCACACGCAAGGTCTAATCCTACCGTTTATTAATATGAAAGTTATATTTTATCATAATAATTCATATTATTCTAGTAATATGACTAAAATTTAAATAGTTAACTTTTAATGAAAATGCAGGCATACACATTTATATCACCAGACAAACCACGAAGGATGCAAACACTGGGGCTATTTTTTTTCCATTTGCAACATGTCATGATATCCACTTCCCTTTTTCTTTCCTATTTTCATTTCTACACAATAAGAAAAATATTATAAAAAGATATCTGAAATAATACGCATGGTCGTGTATTTCTTGATAGCAGTGGCATTCTGCTTGGCAACGTGATACAACAGTGTGAAATACCTCAGTTTTAGAAGCTTCGTATGAATAACATATGAGGAAATGCGTTTGATGGCGGGTATACATATATTATGGAATTTGAGGATGTGTCGCGCTACGTTATGACCAGTGACAAGAAAGTTTTATGCATATATTTTAGCATTTAACATTGTGACTAAGTGTGAGGTTAACTGAAATGTCACTTGAATTACACTAAATGATCGCACAATAAAGATGGAAATAATAAGTCATAACGTTCATTTGAAACTTTTATGAGTACTGTTGTTGATTTTTATTCTTCAGCTTATTTGACTTGTTTAATTATATCCTCTAAACATTGATACTTTGCTCACTGAGAACTCTGATGTGAACTTGTTGCCAAAGCATATGTGCGAGAATGTTTTTTTTTCAATAACACTGCGAAAAATAGTTTATAATTCTAATCCTGAAGATAATATATGGCCATTTGAAATGTAATAAGTGTTGACAGGCATTATGAAGAGTGATAAATTTGATAAATAAATCATATGTTAGTTGGATTCCTAAAATTATCTATCATTTATATGCAATTACCGTCTGGCCAATTTTTCGGCCTACAGTGTCTGGGGTCTGATGACATCTCAGCTGATTTGGCGGCCTATGGAGTTGAATGGGTTAAAGATGTTAAAAAGGTTAAATACAGGGATGCCATATTCAATGTATAAATGACATGGAAAGGATGTAATAACACTTCTTATGTATCATCAAAAGATACAGAGTAGATCCAACCACATAGTTACAGAGTGAATGACACTGAACCAAAACCTGCATAGGATCGGTGAATATTATCTACTGGAGTTCAGGTAGAACAAATGGTCTTTTAATAATCAAGTCTCAACTAGGCAGACAAGAATGATCTACCCCGTCCTGACACACTATCAGCATGTTTAAGTTCAGTCACATACATGCCTACAGAAGAATTTTCCATTTTACACAATACACACTTCATCCAACATACAGGTTGGTGGGGTAGCCTTATGGTGAAAGTGTGTGTTCGTCGATCACGCCAAGGACTTTGGCTTAATTCCCCAAATGGGTACAATGTGTGAAACCTATTTCAAGAATACTGCTTAAAGTGGCATAAAACCATACCCACTCATACCATATGCTATGTGTTTGTGTTTTATAAATCATCAATGATTGTAAAGAGAGAGAAAGTAATTTTGCTGGCAACACTTGTCATTAGGCCATTTTCACAATTTTAGTTTTAGCAGGATGTTCTATCATTACCTATTACTAAATTACTAAAAATATTTTTGAATGTCGAGAGTCAATGTCCTAGTAAATGAACTATTCTGAAAATCTTCATCTTGCTTGTATATACAACGCATGGTTTGTTTTGTAATGATACATTGTCCCATGATGTGTAATTTGCATCATATACCACAATGTTAATTGCCACAGTGAAGTCACTGTTTTGAATATGATCAAAGGCTAATTTTTTAAACACAAAGAAAATGATGTTCATGAAAGACATGTGTGTTAATAACTTTGAACATACCAATTGGATTGCTATCATCAGCACAGTTTTCAGTGAAAACTTGCGATCACACAAGTCGAACAGATCTTCTAAACTGGGTCCCAGCAGCTCCAAGACCAGGGCATTGTATTTGCCACAAGGACCAAAGTAATACACCTGGGGGACGCCATCTGAAACATAATCAGAGTGAAATCAGCTCACAACCGATAAACATGTTTTCATATCGGTTATTCAGAATCTGTATTCCTAGGACGAGTATAGGCTACATACTCTCCTTGTATTGCCATCCACTGAATGTCACTTGTAAAGGGAAAGACAGCACAATTGGGAAATCCAGTCTTCATGTGATTGATAGAGTAATTCAGAAAACTTGAAAATGCTCTAACTTCTCTGGGCTATCAATATGGAATTATTTTGCAAGTTTACTCAGCAGATCACAGACAGTAATTTTTAAGCAAGGGTTTAATTGATAGAGTTATTAATATTTTCAGGTCTTACTAAACTGGATATTATTGTTCCTATGGTTGAGGATTTGTTATATGACAAGGAGATAAAGCAAAATGTCCCTATCTGTCAAACACGAGTCTACTACTTAAAACTGAATCCTAGCATCATTCCACTTGATTTAATATTATGTAGGCTGTAATGAAATGACTGTCCTTGATGAAACAGTCTTAAGTTGGACTAGGTCTTTACACATGGATACAGTTGCAGACAGACATAATAGTGTTCAGAAGGAACACGCTTACATATATTTGGCAAGAATGTTATTGTTAGCAATCTTGTAAATTGAAAGTAGTGTAGCTGAAGTAATAATGCTATCAAGCACTGCACCACTAATAAGTCCTACCGGTCACACTAAAATCAATAAAGAGACCATCTACTGACTTGGTGTCTATTGACTGAACATAGGGAAGTTCACTGTTTCAGACTATTCCAATATTCCCATCAACACAGCATCTTGTCTGTGCCAAGTGGTGTCATGATTACAAAGGAATATCTTACATAATGTGATGCACCTGGATCTATAAACAAGGTTACGGTGACCTGCTAAAGTAGAAGGGTGTTGAAATGGGAGGCTTCTATACAAAAAAAATAGGAGACAGAAAAATGTTGAGAGACGATTGTAAACAAGCATGGTGTAAACAATAGATTCCCCTCCATCATGTATTCCATGCCAACACACAAGGAAATACACTATAGCTGCTATTCTAACCCAGTTCTGCCTCATTGTTCATCCAGTTTGCAGCAGTTGTACAGTCGATTAGGCAGATATTGTGCAGATGAAGCAGATTGCACAACAAAGTCTAAGCTGGCTGGCTGGCCAAGTTAAATTTGCTAAGCTATTTCTCATTGCATAAGACTGGAAGTGATATGAGAGCCATGTATAAACATGAAAATGTGGGAGGAAATATTAGCATTTGTCCTAAGAAGGGCAAACAATCTGTCTGTTCTTGGCCGGGAAGTGAACCCACAGTCACTGATCAACAACCCACGGAAACACAACCTGTCAGAATGAAGCATGCAGAAGTGTAACAGCAGTGACCGCCTACTGCTGATACGCTATACACATATTATATGTCTTTCTACAATCAAAATACTTCAAGTTCCAGCTTATTCTGCACATATCTGTAAACATCAACCAATCAGTGAAACATACTAATATTTACATTCAAAGATGCCCTACTTTAGAACATACACAATCAATAAAAGATAAGGGAACTGGTAGTGGTGAAGTGATAGTTAAGGCATGATGATAAATGTCGGTAAATTAATTTCGATCAATGTCTATCAAATACCTGGTGTGTCCGCAATGTTTGGTGATACATATATAACACGTGTATCGTGACTGTGATTAACTCCCATACAGGACGTCCTTGGTATTACCTGTCATTCCACCTGAAAATCTACCCCAAGTTGAGCCACCTGAATTGGTACTAGGACTACTATGTAGACACTGTCAGAGGAGTTCAAAAATCCCATTGCCAACGCCCGGGACAAGTCAGTTTTCACTTCGGGCGGGCAATCAAACAATGACATCTTACTTGTCTGTGGACTACTAGATAATATCCACTTATGGTTTCAAACTGCAAATAAACTTGGATTTCACTTCATATCTGCTCATAATGTAGCTATTACATTTCGCAATAATAGTAATTTAGAGTTATCATTCTTTGAGATTTATCACTCTTTGATAAATAGTCCAGTAAACATTAACATCAAACACTGTGTCATAAAGTCAGGGCAAGTGGAAAATTAGAAAGGACAAGTTACTTTCTTGAAGTCACTTTCCCTGTGGCAAGTTGCTTTTGAAAAAAAAAAAGAACCCCTGCTGTCCTGGAAAATACTCAGACAAACAGAGGACATGGGCCTTGCACCAATATAATTTCTGAAAACTCTTCTTGTAACACAATACTGCCAAAACTATCCAAATACAATAAATACAAGATCTTGTTGTTTTAGCATACTGCTCGTCGGGACATTGCCAACACTTTCTGCCACCTGTAAATCTAACTTTTTGTCAGCAGTATCATAAAGTTGCCAGATTAGACTAGTTCAGGTATTTTATGTGTCAGAGACCTAGGTTGGATCTGTATGTTTGGAAGTAAACCAAATGCTTACTTTCATGCATCAAAGGTAATCAAGTTTTTGAAGAGACATGAGGTTCTAAATTAAAGTAATTTGCTGGAATAATAAAAACATTTGAATAGTTTCATCCAGGAATACGTTCCACAATAAGCGGCAACTGTTGTCTCGTCTTGTAAATGTCCAGTCCAACAACATCTTGCCAGCACAGCAGACAGACAGATCTAGTTAATCTCCAATTAGATGATTACTATTGCTGCAGTCGATTACTTCCATTTCATTAGCTACTCATCTGCAGCTACCTATTTCCCTAAAGGATATCCTGACAGCCAGTTTAGTTGCCCTTGTAATACATAAGGCTAAAGATCTCCAACACAACTACATTCAGTTAACCAAATTTAACTCTGTTGATTCCATAAGACAACAGAGCATGAGCTATAAAAATTATAAGATTATTACTACTTTCACAAAATAAATATAACCTATGAACAAGCTAAATGAGAGATCTAAATGCAATTTACCTGCACTGATGAATCTACCCAAATTTAAAATATTCACAATATGATTACAAGATGCCATTTAGAAAGTGGTCAAATGCAACATATGTCATATTTGGGATTTCATTTTCTCAGTAAAGTACAAATTCTAGTACTTTTGGGGGGGTTGAGTCCCATGCGGGATCAAATCCCAGATGGGACTCAACCAAAAAAGTACTAGAATTTGTACTTTACTGAGAAAGTGAAATCCCAAATATGACATATAGGGCTGTCTCCTACTCTTGCGGGTTTCCTATTTTCGCAGTAAATGCATTTTCTGCCGAGATTGTGATGCGTGATGCTTAGTGGTTGTTTACATCATAGACTGGTAACTAGGAAATGGCCCAAGTCTGTGAATTATCAAAATTTTGCAATGTAACGAATATTTGTGTGTTGTAACCAGCTTGCAAAAATCGTAACTTTTCCCCGCCCTTGCTGATAAGATTCCCCTTCCTTACACCCAATAATGTTACTTTCTCGTTATGCAGCGAGAATGGGAGAAGCCTCGAAAAGTCAGCAGCAGACGATCATGTTTTTCATTGAGATCATGTGCGATAATACACATGATGGATCAAGCAGTTGATAGATGCAGATGTTAGAGGGAGAATCTATTCATTTAAAAACAACAAACATACATAGGAAAAGAACTGTTTGTATTATTTTTTCAGCCAATATCCGTAAGTACCGCGAGAATAGGAGATGCCATTAATGTTGTATTCACAATATGACAAAACAACCTTCAACTGAACCATCGCCAGTTGTGGATACCAAACATCATACCAAGCAGCTTAGACTGTTACTCATGAAAATGCACTGACTCTGCTTCTACTCAATATATGGATGGACATAATTCCAATTCTTTTTACTGTATGATTTGACTTGCTAGAGAAAGTCTGAGATGCCAGGCATGATACAACCTATTGATTTAGAGCTTGTATCATGTTTGCTGCCTATCTCAGTTCCTCTGCTGCTCTGACAAATAGTTCAAACAACGAATGCCCTACCAGCTCTGCAAGCCTTCGCAAGTGCTACTCACACTGACCACTAATAATGTTCCTGCATTAATGGATGATTTCCAGGGACTTGGCTAGTAATACTACAAACTGGCTAACAACAGGAAGACATGGTTAAGATAATCTGATACACTCTAAGGTCAAGACCGTGTACTTAAACATACAGCATTTTCAAATGTGTCTGTTTTAAGACCTTAATGTATCTGTCCATTAGGTGAAGAGGTTTAGAATTACATAAATAATACTGAAGCTTCCAATACTGCTATTGGGCTGGCCAACAAGAACAGTCACTGACCATGAAAGGTCTCAAGAAACCATGAAAGTACTTAACAAAATTGCACACCTTCAAACACTCAAATCTTATTTACAGTTGAACCCTGTTTACTCGGACCCCTCATACCCGGGAACCCTGCCTTCCAGACAATTTTCACGTGAAACGAAACTTACGTTCAGTAATTGTACTCAATTAACCAGACCTAACGCTTCTGCACCTGGATGGCTAATTTTCAAACCATTCCCATAGACTTCCATTGAGTAATGATCCTGTTATCTGGACAGAAAAATTTGTGCACATGTGCATGTGTATAGTACCATTTACTGCATGACTAAGTGTATTTATTCTTAATCTATTGGAAGGCATCTAAACACAAGGGATGTGTGTCACTAAGGTCGTTAACAAGCATTGTCACCAAGGTGACATAATTCCCCGCTGCATATTATCAAACCAAACTTAAAAAGAAATGAAAGTGTAGGTCATAATTTAAGATGAAGTCAACAAAAACATTACAAAAATATTTTTAAGAGTGACTTAGACCCTGACCGGTGTATGAAACTCCTAAAAAACAGTCACTGTGACCTTGAAATTTTACTGAAGGTCACCAAAATCAACTGGGAACTGCATCTTCCCAACATAAAGCTTGGTGTTGAATAAGAAGAAAATACACTGAAATGTTCTTGAGATATCTTGCTGACAAGGTAAAAGGCTAAAGTCCCCTTGTGACCTTGAGATGATGGTCAAGGTCACCAAAAAAGATTGAGACCTTCCTTACACTGTGATAAACCTAGATAGTAAATATGAAAAGAATCTAGTCAACAGTTCTTAAGATATTCAAATCCGTCCGTCTGCACGTACGGGCAGGCAGAGCCTAATACTATATCCCCAGCTTGGCACTAAATGAGCGGCGGGGGATAATTAGGGTTTGGAGGGTCAATCTCATCAGTAATGAAAACATATGTTGAGTAGGATTATGGTTAACTACACTAACTCTACTGTATATAACACTTATACCCCTACTATCTGTTGCAAGTTAAAAATAGCCTGCCTCATGAACAAAGTCATGTGATCCTGTCCAGAAGTTTACTTTCTGCAGGCAGCATGAGTTTGAAGTCTTTTGTTTTCAGGGCAAGAAATGCATCTTTAAAATTGAAAAAAGAATATGCAGTTGGCAATATAGTGACTTTTTGTCATGGATTTGTCAAAAGAAGTGGTTTCAACAGCGCAGCAGCGCATGTGCATAATGCATGTGCATAATGCATGTGCAGTGAATAGATTCTTGGAGCTTGAAACAGTATGCCTGCCCAGGGTATGAGGTTGTGAGCAGTAGTACTAATATTCTTGTATACACAAGGAAGTGAATGATCTGCTCGTTACACAAAATAAAGAAACAAAACAAAAGAAAAACATGTTGATTGTGATAAGCATACCCTGTCACAAAGAAAACTCAAAGCCTGGTTTATGGACACCTACATGTCTGCCTGCCTGTCTGCTAATGACAATATGCAATGCACAACTTCAATCACTGACCATATGCAATTTGCAATTAACACCTATTGGGCTTTTAAGCCATAAACAGAGAACCAGATAAGTCATAATATTACAACACTTTTTTCCACCACTACTATTAGCAGACCACAACAAACGACGTCCTTGCTGACTAGTGGCTACAGCACACGAGACTATCCAACATGAATCAATGATCTGTGGTCTGATAAAATGGGACAAACAAGTAACTTTGTGCAACAACTGTCATTGTGTTTGACTGCAGTATCTTGCTAAAAAAAATGCACTAAGCAAGAAATTTTCAAGGACTCCTGCGCCCATGTCCAAAGACAGCTCGAACATTCCCAGGTTTGAACAGGTTTGAATCTGTAGAGGCAAGAACATTGTGGCTTGTTATGTTTGGGGAAACCACACGGAATAATTGGTATAATCTTGCCACCATTCTTCCCAGGCTATGATTAACATTCAATTCTTCTACATGTTTAAATATATTCTTTTAATAAATGCTGTGGATGAACCATCTTGTCCGAGAGTAATGAAAGAACAATGTTATCAAGGTAAATTTTTATCAAAGGGGATAAACTGGCAGGGTAAGGGTGACTGTCGATCATGAGGAAGTCAAAAAGTGTTCTTTACCTCAGGATAAAGTACTGTGCCAGTGTTAGTGTTATTACTATTAAATTACTATTAAAAACTTTTGGGATCAAGTGAACTACAGTGAAAACATGTTAACTCAAAGTTGTGGGTGCCAACAAATTGCCCCTGAGTTTTCTGTTAAGGAAATGTGAGTGCTGATATCAAGCCACACTACGGTCCCTCCAGAAACATGAAGTTGCATTAGGGATTCAATATACCATGTCTGCCAGACACACCAGACCTAGTGCATTAGACTGTTCTGCTGTTGCTTCGATCTTTCCAAAATCTCCCTACTTAAGTGAATAATGGGGCCTTATTTCATCTTTATTAGTGATACTCCAGGTATGCAGTTCATTGAAGAAATACTGATTAATGATTTATGAAGGAACTTCTACCTCCTGTTTTCACCAAGGGTTAATACAGTCACAAAATGCAGAAGTAAAAGCATATATTGTGCCTCAAAATGTACTGTTGAATAACCATGAACAGGGAGATTACCGCAGTATATAAACTGTTTCAATTTCCAAATCACCTTACATACTCTTAAACGATACAGTCAAATAACAAAACCGGTGTTGTCACTAACAAGAATGTACAGAAGGGACTGTTATCAAAGATAAAACCAAAATATATCTGCAATGATCTTGTTATCAGTGAAACACTTACTGTCATTAGCAGAGATAATCAACACAGGTAACATGGGCAAAGTGTTGTAATGCGAACATAATGCTTGTGAGATAACAATGGACAAAGTCAACATTAATTATTAAGCATCTGAAAGCCAGAAATATAATTTTCTATTTTTTTTTTTTACTACTCTTGAAATATGAAAGCTCCTGTAACTGGAATGAAAGGCAGTGGCAAACACACAGCAGATTATGTTAAAAATAACTTATACACCATATTGTGTAAAAATAGCTCATTACTGACCTGCAAAGTTGAGTAGCTTTGAAGTCAATAACCAAACCTTCTCCTTCCTATATAAGGCAAAATAAAACAAGGTTGACAGTAACTATCCGCAGCTCTTTTCACAAACCAATCTTTGCTAAGGTTAACTCCCGTTCTTTAACACTGCACTAAGGTTACCTTACTGTCTTACCATCTCCTTAGTGCTTAGTGAAAGAAGGGCCAGTCCACTAACAGTAGGGGATCTTTGGCCTTGCGCAGTGCAACCTTGCAGTTATTGTGATGCAAGTTTTGTTTGATGCAAGTCCACAATATCTCAGCTACACCAGTAAATAAATATCCCTGGGCCAGGTAACACATCGCTGAAAACAGGTCCACCTAGATACTTTGCCAAACTTAAAATGACACCCATAATACATCCATCAGCTAAAGAATTCACAGTCACACATCAGATACTGTATCCAACCTTCTATAGTGTAAGCATTCTTTCAAAGGATGTATATATGCTACTTATAAGGTATGTTTAACTTTCCTAAATCCAAGTTTTAAATCATTATGACTTAATACACATTAAGACAAAGCCTGTGCAACAGTGGATCATATACTTGGCATCTTTGAAGTGCCAAATATGGACATTCTACTGAGGAACCAATGCCTTCTGTCACAGAATCAATAGATGGTAAAGAGAAGCCCTGGTCTGACCATGGGGAATAGCTGATAACTGGGTTGATAACTCAGATGACTTAGCAGTAGGCTGACCGACTGCTGGATAGTCTTGCTGGCCATCATATTTGAAATACTCTCCATATTACTGCTTCTAGAATTGAAGAGCTTTTACGATGAATAGGGTACAATGAGTCATCACAATGCTAGGCTCAAGATAAGCCGGACTTTATCTGTATCGCAATAGGTACAACACAATATATATTCCATTTCAACTGATAGTGATGTACATCTGAAATATATGGCAGAAACTGTTCTTGTACCAGCTTATGCAGATTTCTGGTCCTTTCTGGCTTGATTTAAAAGGCAGAATATTCTTAGTATCCAAAAGCTTACACGTTTCTCCCTGCAATATCCCAATATCTTTGCTCTGACTTAAATGCTAATGATCCAGGGTTGTCAATGACCCTGTGCAAGGGAAATAATATGAACTTATGAAAAACATGGTCTGTATTTAAACATAAATCATATCACACCTATAATATTGGGAACAATATCACATTGCAGACTCATCAAATTGTAACACCTCTCCTCATCGGTTATCGTAAAAATCATTTCATTTGAGTTTGAATTACAGTCCATAAATGAGAAGAATAATGTGTTACTGATGCATGGTCCTGACTGATAGAAAGTGTCAGTGTAAGGGCTGTGCACTGGTGTGATTGCAGGCAAAGTCAACACATGCACTCTTCTCTTGCCTCCCATATGACAGCGTTGATAAGCGCACAGAAAGGATTTCTGTGGAACTTTCACATTTGCTTGCTACCATGGGAACTACTTATTTCACATCAGAAGACTTCATATAATATAATGTCAAACATAAAGTCTCAGACGTTTGTTTGATGGGTTCAAGGTCTTTGTTATGATTGCTACAACTAAATTAACTGGAGACATGTCATATATACTGGGCCATAAGTTTAAGCACTATGGAAACATTCTTGGGGGGTTTCGAATATTTTTTGTTGTTGTCTAGGCTGATGAGAACATATTCACACAAAGAAGTGACAATATAATACTGATGGTCACGTATGTCAAAAGATGCACAAAATTAGCCTCTATAAACTGAACTGTGCTGGTTCAAACGGGTGATGAAATAGTGACTTAGAGAGTGTATGAGCATGGTTTTATGTCGCTTTCCCAGAAATGGGTATCACACATTCAGAGATGCCAACACCAAACAGTTGCAAATAGTAGTTTCAATGTTCAAAATTAGTAATTTTACCATAAAATTAGTAGTCAACTAAATAAACAAAATCATGATGGATTCTGAGAAAAAATTAATTAATCATTTCCGCCGGAACTAAATGTGTCAAATCACAAAGGTATTGAAATCAGCTTTGCTGAACTATGTTTCTTACTTGCAATCATTCCAGTTCAGATATGTCATTAAATTTGATGAATGGAAGGTACGTGAAATCCGAAAATATATTTCCTCGTTGAAAATACAGTGGATGCTGCCTATACTGGCACTCACTCTGACTGAAGAAATAATCCAGGTTAAACAATGTGCCGGATTATGGAGTTGATGATGTATGTACAAGCCACGGGTGGGGCTGAGATTATATGCTGGTGTTGACAACTTGCAAGGTTGTACAGATGCCGGTTTTGGCAGCTTCCACTGTATATGTTTTTGTCTATACATCTGGATTTTCATGAATTTCATTCAAATTTCGTAGGATTTCATAGGATTTCTAGTGGAATCGTATTGGCGTAGTTTGAGGCTAAATTTCATAGTGACTACCATAAAATCGCAGAGGTTGGCATCTCTGCCCACTGTACCCATGTGGGTAATTGAAGCACTGGGCTACCCCACCATCCCCTGGTGACTTTGTGCACACTGTATGTTCATAATAGCAAACACAGTATGGATTGTATAGTTGAGATTTGATTCTTTAAGATTACTGCAGTATTTGATGCTTGTGGCTTTAAACAGCAGATACACAAGAAAAAGAATACTTTAAATCAAATGAAGCAGTATTTATCATTATTGCAACAATCTATACTTGCACAACTGAACAACAATCCGAGTAACCATAGTAACTCTTCTGACTTTTTTGGTTTAGTCTGGAGTACATATCTGATTTGATCATTGAAATTTTTCCCCTTTTGCTGCAGAAACAAAAACAAAACAAACTTCTAATGCAATGAAGATTAACAGAACTCTTTCAATTGCATCCTAGATCAATAGCCAGTCCTATGTATCAAATCACAAGCTACAATTGAGGTCATCCTCTTGGTAGTGTACTGTTGCATATATGTGACTGAGACAGTTGTTCTTGTGAAATGTTCCATCTGATGTTGAACTATGAGTGTGATCAAACAAAAGTGTCAAACATCCGTGCTTGCTGGAGAGTAACATGCTGGAACTTGGGTCCTCTTTAACAAATGTATGTGGTCACCAACACACGGCAGAGAAACTCAACCTAGGAGTCTGACTTGGGAGGTACGGGACAATAAACAACTTCACTGTAACGGTTCAATCAGGAAGACTTAGACCTTCTTTGCTCGATCAATAATGCTGCAGTACTGCAGGCAAGATCCAAAGTATGTTCTAACATAATGGGATTCTCGTAACAGTTCCCCTGGCAGGTATTATGTATATGTGTTCAACGTGTCTGAGCAACAGTTGCTGTAGGACCAAGACAAAATGGATGCTCTAGAACACAACATGATACCAAGGTTTTCTAACATGGTGATAATACACAAACAGAAGGTACAACTTCATGAAGAGCAGATGTCGTCAAAATTCATCTTCTTGGCATAAAATTTCATGTTCTCTGACCAAACAAGCTAGCAAAATTTCCACAACCACAACCAGACACTTGTACTCTTCTATTTTAGACTCAGTCCTTTTGCTGAAACCAACTTGAAAATGTTTCCTTATGTGTTTAATAACAGTTTTGCAAGTGAAAATGTTATGTGTTGCGATATGTTTAAACTTGTAGAATTAAGTCAGTGAGGGCAATGTAATCCTCATAAAACCAGTTATACTTGAAATTCAATGTGTACATTTGAAATGAATGATACCAATTTCTTGACTATTCAATTTCAATTTCTTGAATATAGTGCAACTTCACTATATGCACATCAGACTTGTTAATATCAAATAAAATAAGACCGTTAGGCAATAATTGTTACAATTAATGCCATTATGTAATACTGACAGGAATATATATAGCCAATATAACTATCACTCACTGGACGTAATATGCTTACCATATTAAACCCAATTAAGTAGATCTGCCCTGCACAGGATCACTAGCATAGTGCAAGTCAAGTGACCTGAGGTTCTTCACCAGGTCAGGAGTAGGTTCAAACAAGGGACTTCTTCCCTAACAAACATAACCCACTTGAAGAATGCTATCAAGAAAGGCTGGACTATTTTATCTTGTGTCCTGACCCCCACCAGCAAGTTTGTTTAGTGAGGTATCTATTTATTGGGTCATCAGTCATGTGACCTTCATTCTGCTGGCTCGCACAACAAATCATCACAGGGCAAGTTCTGACAAGGATGTGGCTTTATGATGAAGGCTACCGATTGCCTGTTTTGTTAATCAGTATACAACGTGTGCAGAGTATCAAAATCACACAATATATTCAATATACTAATAGTTCTTATACTATAAGCAGCTTATAAGGTTATAAGCAGCCTTTCTTCCTTTTGCAAATGACAGGATTCACATGTCCTCAGTGATTGTGGCTCCTACCTGAGTTTACATATGTGGCAAGAGTAAGTTCCAGGAAATTTATTGATGACTTACATTACTGGAATAGTGATTGCCCAAGACCATTTAGATATTTTACAGCTGTACTTATACGAACAATATCAAAACCCTCTACCTATGCTTAAGAAAACTGATCTGATTCTTACAAAATATACACAGTGAACCTGTCTGTCCAAAATGAGAGCATATTAAATTGCAGCTGATCACCAACAGAGGTGTGCAGTGTGTCATACTTTAATAGAAATGTTAGATAAAGTTTACCCCTTATATTGTGGATATAGATACATGAAGACAAAACAACATTTCAAAGTATTGTATTCAAACTTCTTGAGGCTGATGTATTTCTACTTACAGAATAAATGCACAAAAGATATTATAAGTATGTGATGCACTAAAGATATTATAAGTATGTGAATCACAATCTTCTTAAAATCTGTATAACATCAGTAGAATGAAGGAACAGTATATAACCTTGCAGTAAGGCAGTCACAAGACGAAATCCAGTATATTCTAGGCTTCAGATAGGAGTCAACTCGTGGCCACGATCGTATGCTATAGTTACTTCCCCAATACAATTCATGATAGTGTGCATATATCTAATTGGATTTAGTTACAGCAACTGAAAAACATGGACCCAGCAGGATTTAACTTATTATTTTAGGTTTTTGTGTGATATTATTTGTGAAAACAATGTTTGAATGTTCACGGTACCACTAAAATATCCACTTGAAACCCTTCAATAGATCAACAAAGAACATATGACTTAAATAATTATGCACTTGACCTAAATGAATAGTTTAAGTTAAAACCTTGTGGTGTATAAAGTCAATATAACACCTAACGATCTAAGTTTTGTTTGCTGTGCAAAGCCACAGCAATATTCCGGACATATGGCAGAGGCCTGTAAATATTTGAGTCTGGACCAGACAATCCAGAGCTCAATATCATGAGCATCTACTTATGCAACTGGGACACACTGACATGTATCACACAAATCATGACACTGGTCCCCACAGTGAGACAAGTTACACAACTCCTCTTCAGCATAGGTTATTGGGAAACATAACTATTAACAAGGACTTCTTCCTTATCTAACAGTCATGAACAAGTAGAACGTCTAACTGAACGTCAAGTGTTTTCAAATGACCAGAGATGTTTTCAAAGAACCAGAAATATCCCTAAAGGAAAGAATATTAAACTGTGGGCTGATAACATGAGCATGGAAACCTCTACCCTTTAAATCTCAAAGGAAACGAGCAAGTTCAGTAGTCCAGAACTACAGCAATGTAAAATGCTCCTCCCTGACATCAAGTATATTGTTCCTCTACCTGTGGGCACCTGTCCAACTGTCATGGAGACATGATGAATACACATGCAGACAGACAACAGCAGTCAAGTTCAGGGGCCTCCTTGAACTATTAACACCTCATAGGTCAACATGGTTATATATCTGCCTCCGACATTGGTAGTACTAAACACTTTGCATGTCACTGAATTTCAACTTTTCCATAACAAAATCAATCCACTGTTAACAGGCTCATTAAATATTCTATTCAATAACTCCCACTGCTTTCATGTGCTACACACAGCTGAAGGTGTGAGTGTATAATTGCCCTGTATGTACAGACAATGTCAAGTGATGAGTGTGCCGGAACCTAGCATTTTGCTCAAAGACACAAATGTCACACATTTGTGAAAATGTGATCACAGTAACCATGGCAACTCACAAATTCTCAGGTGATGCTGGAAATAACCAGCAGCTGAGCCGATCCTTTGACAGTTTCAATCACTTTAACATGTCAATGAATGACGAGCATTACAACAACCATTAAGTTTTATAAGCTTTGAAACTTATTCAATAGAATAGTTTTCTAAATGTGTATTAAAGATCTTAGTAACATATAATCTTAAAAATATGATGCTATTATGGAAGGTTAATACACAGCTGTTATTTTTACATGGATCCCTTAATACGTCTGTATTTAAAGGTCACATGCAACGTAAAACACAACTTTGCAGATTCTGTTATCTTTCGATATGCACTTACCGTAACAAATCATAAAAAATGCCAATTCAACCTATAAAGTTGAAAAAAAAAAGCCCGTGAAATCGGAGTTTAAACGTTTCACTAAATTCCCCCATCGCTCAACAGCTGTGCTGCGCTGCGTCCATAACGCATGCGCAGTGAATAGGTTCGCGGAGCTTGAAACAGTATGCATGCCAAGCGTCTAAGGTCGTGAGCAGTAGTCTAATCTTAGTTGTGTACACAAACAAGTAAATAATCTACTCGTCACGTACAAAAACTTCTTGATTGTGGTAAGCAGTCTCAGTGTCTGGTTTATTCACACCTATATATGCCTGTCTGCCTGTCTGCTAAAGACAACATGCAATACACAGCTTCAATCATTGACCACGTGCAATTTGAACTTAACACCTATCAGACTATATGACATAAAGAAAATAAGTTGATTTATGACTAGTGCACCCGAGTCCCGTGTCTACCACATTATGTAATTAGGCACGTGTGATACACATGACATGTTTTTATGTCTGTGGGTTGCAAACAAACTACATTCATTTTTTTCGGATGACTGGATTTGATGGAAACTGGTGCAAACTCTTGTCAGTTTCAAGCCCTGCTTTGTACTTGGACGAATGACAGATTCCAGCCACGCAGTAGTTTACCATCTCTACTGACATGATTTATGATTGGATCGAGCGCAAATTCAGAGAACATGTATTTTCCAAACCCAACATCTCTATATACATTCTTCATGGATAACGACTTCTTTTAGTGTATATGATTTTGTTTGACATCAGTATATAGGAATCCACACTGAAACGACGCATCAAGTACATAAAAAGAAGTTGTTATCCATAAAGAGTCTCACTTTCTTGTGACTCGCTATACTTCTAAAATGCCCATCAAATAGATCATCTTTCTGTACACACAATGAACCCTCAGCATATCAGCAAATGAACCAGCCAATCAGAAGCCGTCGTTACACTTGAGTGCATATCCACCCGCTATGACTGGGTTTGGTCTCCCGAGGGCTTCGTTTCGGGGGAAGTAAGCCCAAGTACAAAATATTGCACTTTTCAATCGCGATTGTACGCTTATAATTTTGTTTATTTGGTTTTTTTTAAAAACAGCAATGTATATCATATGTCATGAATAAGTGATAAATCTGTTTTAATTATGTTCGATTTTTTTGTTGCATGTGACCTTTAAGTAATTGCTAAAACTTACAAAGAGGGCATTACTTGGATGAACTTTGTAACTGACACCTGTCTCCTCCATCACATGGGCCATCTTGTCGGAGACATCTAACTCTTTGACATTCACTGACAGAATATCCAGCTGAATTTCGAAAGCAGGGCTATCAATATCTGATCCACAGAATTTGGAAACAAAGTTAAATGTGTTTGTGTAGTCTTTTCCTGCAGCACCATTAAGGAGTAGAGTCTCCAGGTCTGCAGGAGGATATAGCCAGGTTGATTAAACCTGTCTCTGATACAGCTGGTGACCAAGTCTAGAGCCACGAAATGCACTTGTCTGTAATATTCCTCTTCTGTCTGAGGTACATGGGGAGGTGCTCCATCACCTATTCTTTTGGGTGGCATTATTATCATCATTGGTAGAACTGGTTCAGGCACATAGAGTTGTGTGGTTCTGAATTCCTGGTTTTGCCAGAAGAGAGATAAGTTTGATCATTGCTGAGGATTTCAAAGACGGCTAAGGTTGCTGAAGCCATCTGCTGTCCACACACAGCTGATATATTTCCCTTGAGATATCTGCTGAGATTATCACTGTTTCTCAAAATGCAGACGCCTAAGTTTGAACCAAAGAGGAAGTGAAGTGTTCTCATGTATGCAGGCACTAATTCGACTTTTCACCCCTGAATCTTTGTAATAATCAGATGTAACAATATCATTTTGTTTGGGTGCTTCAAGCAAGCGTGGTGCCTGTGATAAATTGACCATTATGTTTTACAGAAAGAGATAAAATATGTAGCAGAGAAGGTTCGTGTGATCCTAGCATAGTCAGGCTGGATCCTAGCATAGTCCTGACTGAATGGGACTTCAAGAAACACTGCCTAGTCGAAAACACCAAGAACTTTCCAACACTGCAACCTTCTGCATTACATGGCGTCAGAAGGGCCATGCTCCCAGTGGAGAACCAAGGCACTCTTGATTTGCGCCCTGGGCAATGAGAACAATGGGGAGTTTGATGACAGTGTACTTGGCATGCAAGCAAGACATTTCAAAGGTGATGTACGCATATTTAAAGTGCTTTTCTTGAATCTTACTAAATTGTATTGCTGTCAAAACGGACAGAAAATTCAATGATATACATGGATTCAATGGATTTATCAAAAACAACAAGATCAGGCTTGTTGGTTGGAATTCGTATGAGGCTGTATATAAGCCTATTCCACAGAAGTTTGAAATCATAATTTTCCATAATGCCCTGGACATGTTCAGGGACGTACCATGGAATGACCTCGGAGTCAACGGTACATCTTTGATTGTCTAAAATACATGGTTATATCTTCAATGTTTGCAACCTCGTAGAATCCAACGAATTGTTCATGTCCCCGACTGTTCTTGTTAATTAATCTGATGCGCACCACAAGATGCTCTTTATTAGACACATCAGCACATTCGTCTGCCATTACTGAAAGGAACGTTTTTCTTGAAGAGGTTGTATCACCTCTTGCAAGACAGTGTTTGCAATATAAAGAAGGAAATTTTGTATCTAGTTAGGAAACAGTTTCTGTGGTTGATGTAGTTGGCTACCAACATCTGGAATGTTTGTTTCCTTTGCATCAACATGATTTCACTTTCTTTAAATAGCCATGATGAAACCTATAAAATATCTCACAGAGTTACACGAAACTTCTGCATGGAAGGGCGACAACTGACATATCACAATGAAAGATTTTTAACAGTTAAAGAAAAATTGCTATTTAGTTTCTTATTTGGCAGCAATTTTGATTTATGTAATCACATTCCTGTAAAAAAGTGTGTGTGGGGTGGGTGGGTTCCTGTAGCTACCTGATGAAGACATGACACATAGAAGTGTGTCATGACACTTTCACAATGTCAACTTCCAAAAAGTGACAAGAAGTCCTGGTGTCCAAAAGCTTTCTAAGAAGTGGGGACCATGCTGGAACCAGGGTACATAATATTATTTGAAAGAAACAAATAAAACTTTGGCAAAAATACCTTCTGCAATGTCCCACAGGGATATAACTTGTCTGTTGCTGTTTGTTTTCACATGAAGCACTTGTTTACTTTGGGTTATCTCTAATATCAGCACTACAAAATGGGTCACTTCTGTGTTATGCTTTCTTTTCTGAATAAGCTTTCATTCTTTAGCCAGTAAATTATATATTGAGGGATAACTCAGAGAAATAGTGAGAGAGTTCCTTTGGTATGACTTTAACATTGAATAATGAAGCATGTGTGAATTGTGTGTACCCATTTCTGTCCAACAAAATATGTGGAACATAATTGTAGAAATGTTGACTGAGATGCAGATTTCAGTGTTGGGGGTTTAAGAGGTTAGTTACAAATATTGGTCAAGCAGTTGGTCAGTTAATTCAATACCACCACTTTTGTGGACATTTGGTGGTCTCATGAACTTTGACCTTTCCTTCATTATTGCCAACAAAAGGTTTCCCTTGAGAATTATAGGAAGATGGCAACTATTGTTCTATAGAAGCCTCTGATGGACGAGTCTGCAGCCTTGTTGTAAAAAATACCAAACACAGACCTTGTATTAACAAACATCAATGAAATGAAAATAAAAATCAGATAAAACATTCATTTTAGTCCTTAGACTACTGTGCCCTTTGAATGTGGTGAAGGTGAATATTTTTTCATCATCTGGAATATTGGAACTAAACACCACTTTTTTAAAATGAACATTCGCTTTTATTTTCAATATGTTACAATAGCTAGTGTGCTTAAAATATCAAAATTATAAGTGCACTATTTAGAGAACAGAATTGGGATCATCTGCGCAAAGTTTAATCTCCATTAATGGTTTTAAATGTGATGCGAGAGTGGTAATCATTTACAAAGGACAGACATAAAGCTTTGCAATAAAATTACAAATATTAGGCACTAAATTTAAGAAAGCTTTCAAACTAAGATTTGCATCTAGGAATAACTGTAAATGGGTACCATGAGGCTGATTGTCACCTACAAGCATACCAGACACTCTTGCCACCTAACCTTTTCAATCACAAACTACCATTAAAGAAGTAATGCTTCACAAATCTGCATCATCTTGAATTGATTTTTCTGAACCAAACTGAACTAATCTAAAGTAAACTCATTTACCATTCAGCTTTTTATGAAGCTACTTCTCCTACTTTGCTGGATCAATGACAATAAGATGGTCCAACTGCACAATTCAAATTGTCAAATGTTCGTAAACTAGGATCGGACTTGGGAGAAATGTACACTTTTTTTTGGAAAATGTTCTGGTTTTGAAGACAATACATGCAGTGATGAAAGTTTTAACAAAATGGAACATAGAAATGACAGGAATGAGATAGCATAAAACCATGTGACTCTTTGTAAAGCTTAAACAGAAAGAGAATCCAAAGGTTCTGTAGATCACCTAGCTGCTCTGAAAAAAATGTAACAGGGAAGGCATTTGTCTAATGTCTGATTTTAAATTACATACAGAAGCCCAAGTGCATTATCCGTGAACTTCAATCACTCAAGTCTCTACTACCTGCTCTAACAGACAACAACAGATATTAAATAGTCTAGGCAGTACCCACTATGTCCCTTCTTGAGTCATCTTGGTAGGATGTTTAAGAAGATCAGCAAGTTCAATGGGCTACATAGATTAAATCTCAAATGAGAAAACTTCTGAATCAGATAAAACTGCATGGTAATTGCTGCAGTTTTGAAATAACATCACATAACCACTGAAATCATAACTATGAGTAATACTGCCTATAATCTTGAAATGTAACAATACAGCTTAACCCCTTGAGTAGTGGTGTGATGTTTCACTAATCTTGACTAAAATCCAGTAAAAAATGTGTTGGTTCTAAGGGTTGGATGTCTCTCATAGATAAAACAACAGCAAAATCTGAAATAAAAAACCCTTACTGAGAGTTATTCCGAAAAGAGTAAAACTAATGGTTAATGATTGGAATATCATTGGATCAGTCAGCCCTGACCTTGAGCGAGTGAGTGTGTTTAGTTTTACGACGCACTCAGCGATATTCCAGCTATATGGTGGCGGTCTGTAAATAATTGAGTCTGGACCACACAATCCAGTGATCGACAACATGAGCATCGATCTGCCAACAAAAGGTTTCCCTTGAGATATATAAAAATAATACTGGTATTTTATTCTTGACCAATCAGAGAGCAGCTCGTCGTTGGTGCGAGCCTGTTGAGGGTGAAGGACAAACATGGTGAACTTGATCACTCGATACTGCTAATTTCCCAATAAGGTTGTGTACTGCAGGTAAAAGAATAACCTATTTCATTTGAGAGGTTGTAGAATGAAAGTGGAATATCTAGCAATTATGAAAAGGTTGTGTTTTTTTCGCCGATCAGGTGTTTTTAAGTGAAATACATAGTATTTCTTCTCTGAGTGGTGATGATTTTCATAGGCAGGTTTTTGGTGTACAAATTAAAAAGTCTTTTCCTGAGTTCCAAGCAACATTACTCGGTACATGGTGAACTGACGTTGATAATTTTGGATTTATTCGAATGGGAATTTATCTGGCTTCATTTCAGTAAGAATCGCGGCTGTATATTCCACAATTTCCCACACAGAATCAGTGTTCACAAATGGTGTTTCACAGTAACAGGACATTGGATCCTGTAAGTTTCAGGTGTCTGTCTGACCCAGTGAAAATTCACAGGACCCACAGAATAAAATTAAACACACATTTCAGATTTGACAGTTCTCATTATTGGCTTTTAAATTATTAACATTATATAATGACAAACATTATAAACATAAATTTAGAAACAGTGAACAAGCATTACATGCCACAAATAACAGCTTCAGACAAAAGTTATTGTGACATATTCAGGCAGACACTGGGGCCAGCAGGTTGGGGACTTTGTCTGACCATTGGCAAATCTGCAGAATTCGCCCATAATCAAGAGTGGGGTGCTTGAGAACTTTGTGCGCGTTACATCCCTTTCTTTCTTTATATGTATATGAATATCAGTCATGTGACTATAACCTTCTAGCGCCTAACAGGCAGCTTGGGTTATCCGTGGTAACAATAATGATGTTCAGTATATTATGCGCTTAGAGCATGTCCCTTAGTGATTGGGATGAGGTGCCATATAAGTACTATTATTATTATTATTACGCTTGTATGACTCAGGACGTAGTATTTTCAGCAATTCAAGCCCCTGTGTACTTGATGTCATCAACTGCAACACATTCAGGGTTTTATATGATTGATCTGATTGCACTAATACCTGGAATACATGAAGAAATATTAAAACTGCATCCTGAGGGATGGACAATCACATTCATCATATCCAATTCTTGTCAAGACATCAAAAGTTCCCGTAGGTCAAGTTTCTACCACATTTCAGAGTTCAGATCACACGTATATACATCCTCGATATCTCCAGGGTATATGTTCCGATAAGTCTCCACTATACCCTGGACGCATCTACGGGTCGGCCCGATAATTTTATTACCTCCCTTTGCTGGGTCCGTATTCTCACAGTAGCCAATCAGCAAGGCCGCCGTTATAACCGAACTTGCCAGTGTCAACAGAGGTAGCAGTTGCAGCTGCGAAGATTTGCTTGCCATGCGACTCACAATTTGGGGAAATCATACAGACAAATTTATAGGTCCGAAACCTCTTTAAAAGCATATGCAAGAAATCCTTCTACCTTTTTTCAGAGGACCACTGCATGATTTGTTTGCCAAGTTGAATCGGTTAGATAATTTAGAAAGCGAAAGTGAGTTGTGACTGGTTCGCTCAAATTCCCAGGGTAGACACCTGATTGGATAAAAAGCCAGCCAAGGGAGGTAATAAATTGATCAGGCTGAGCCGTAGATGCATCCAGGGTATAGTGGAGACTTGTCGGAACGTATACTCTGGAGATATCGAGGATGACATATATATGGCTATTATTTTTCATGTGAAGTCCTTTGACATGAATAGTTAGGGGTCTCTAACTTCCATATCCCAAGTACAGTAGGTCATGGTAAAACCCCCAAAATGCATATAAGTGAAACATGATGGCAAAATGAAAATTACTGTAAACTTATTCTAAACTGACATGCATTCAAATTAATAAACATTTGGGCTGAATACATGTTATGCTGTATCAAAATACATACAATACCAAAGCACCTTGTTGCACTCAGTCGTATGTTACAGCTTCAATTGTTTTGAAAACATCAAGCTCCTTTTCTTTCAGATAAACTTTTGCTATTAATAATCAATGTCCATAGAGCATCAACATACACTCCAATAAACAATGTTGTATTGTGATACATGTAACAATAAACTGCAGAATTCTGACAGTATTGACCAAACTTATGACGTGTTTTCCATCAATATCGTTTAAGCTGATGTTTCAATCCGAACACCTTGAAATGTTCACCATGTTAGGGCCACAGATATTTGATTATGTTTGAAATTATGTAAATGTACCTATGGATGGTGTCTATGTGACTATCTTCATGAGTGAAAACCTCACCTTACGTTTTACAATATTCGAAACCTTCCCTAAGAATGTGAAAAATTGATAATGATGATGCAGCATATAACTCAGGAATTGTGACATATATCCACAAAAGAATGATGATTTACCACAACACTGCGCATCCTTCATATTTCCATATCAAGTATCACATATAAATTGAAATTTCAGAACGACTAATTTGTTGTACATGAACAGCTGACACTGTCTAAATAAACTTATCTTCAGTACTTTTCGTTACACTCCATTACTGAGTCTAACAAAACCTTATGGGAGGTCGCGTCAGGTAACCTTTGAGATTGACCAATCAAAACACAGCTTACCAAATTGCGAAAGTGGACATTTCCACATACCTTTTGAACTTTTTATCTCGAAAAAGTTCGTACCCGAACGTTTCCAAATGGTATTTAGCATACGCTTGCTTCTGGGTGATGCACACGGCGTACATACAACCATGACAACGGTTAGTAGACAGTCTCTGAAAATGGTGTTTTGGGCAATATTTAAGGATGTCATCTTGCAGAAATATTAGCTAATGGTAACCATGTCAACAGAAACCCCAAAGCGTATATACTGCAGGTCAAATAACTGTTCTATGCGGATTTTTGTTTGTGGAGAAATCTGAGTCAGTGACCTGAATATTTTGAAAGTCCCTCCGATCCCTAAATCACAGCCGTTGTCTGATTGGTTAAATCTACTTAACCGCCTCGCGTTTGATTGGACGGTCATTGGTTGCTCAAATGTTACCTGACGCGACCTTCTACTAGGTTTTGTTAAAACTCAGTGGTGGAGTGTAACAAAATACACTGAGACTAAGTTTACTTAGACTGACAGCTGACAGTAAAGCTATTTAATCTTTCTGTTACTTTGAAAAAGAAATGTCTGATACAGCTTGTTACTACCTGTTTGCTTAGCTAGTTAGTAAATCATTTAGCTTTTTGTGTGTAAACCAGTTACATGCATTTCAAAATTAACATACAATAATATATACATGTATTTCTGACGTGGGGCAGACATGTTGTTTTTGCATAAACAGGGTTAGTGACATGCCAAATGCAAGAGAACCTAATGAAAATAAAATAGGAAATATACATAGCAACACAACATACCCATTCGTTGAGAATGAGTGCACAACCAAATCAGCTGACATCTACGTCTCATGAAACAATTCGTAGGCATTTTAGTGAATTTTGGACTTTTGAAAAAATCATTTATTATTTTAGATAAAGCACATTAAGCATGAAAATGGCATTTTCAGTTCCAAGTTCCAAAATCAGTTCCAAGTGCCTATGGGCACATCTGAGCCCTACATGACAAGTTGTTCTGTGTAACTGGAAGGTTGTTCCAATCGTAGTCAGAATTCGTAGTCAGAATTCGTACTGTGTCTAACTCTCGACCTTCCTTGACACACACAAACATTGTTCTCTCTTATACAACCACCAAAACTGTAGGAAAAGTCTGAAAACACACTTTACAAAAGAACATTAATTAGTGATTTAGATTTAGTTCGTCTGAGTTGTCTGACTCGCTGCTGTAACCGCCTGAAAGAAACACAATAATTTGCTCGAGGTAACCTATATTTGGGGCACAATAGGGTCTTGTGTACCTATTAATTAACATTGCAAAATCATTGTTATCACTCAAACTGTAATGCATATTGATTACATGTCCAAATGCAAAATACACATGTGAAGCTTTTGTAAGCTTAACTGGTAGTTCATGCAAGTGCTACAATTGAAACACCTTCAGTCTTTTACTAGAAGATCTTACCAAGTACGAAAGAAAACAACAAACAAACGCAAAGAAAAAACTAATAACACTGACAAATATTGGTTACACTTCTCGTATGCATTTGGCATCTCTAATTTCCAGACAATTTGAGACTATACCAAAAGATGACCGTCTCTGTATAGTTACATATAACATGTTTCTGTTGATCAATAAGTTGCCAGGAAAATCATCCTTTCCACTGGATAGGCATAGCTGTAAATGTCACATGTCATCCACTTGTCTTGGCTGGTCTTACCCAGACATCTTATTGACAAGAATGGCAAATACCGATAGTGGTGCCTCATGGGTTGTGTGATCTAACTCTCATACACATTAGGTAGGTTGTGCTTCATGTTATAAAATGAAAAGATTCTTGTCGACATCTTTTCAGTATTTTCCCTTTTCAAATGTCAACTGAGAGAAGGGAAAAGGGCCAAATGTAGACCTATTATATTGCTGACAAGTATTTTATTCACTGTATATCTTGGCCAGTGGGGTGGATACGCTTGCAAGAAATAGAAGAGTAGGGTTAAATAATTTATTCTTCTATAATCCATTTTCAATCAAGGCTGTACAAAGGATGCCACAATTGCCTGATGCATGGATTCCTTTCCTAACATAATACAATTCTTGATACATTCAAAACTATATCATATCTAGTTTTGAAAGTATTGGTTCAAATGCATACTATATGTATCGTTTACCGTTTGCAACTGTATCACGTTTTTTATGCCATGAGACTTATAAATGATTATTTTTCAGGCACAAAGCTGGGAAAGTAGAACTATTAAATCTCTGAGAATAAATTTTTTTTCTATTTTCATGGACAATTACAAAATATGGAATATTAATGTTCAAAATGTAACTTAATTTCATGCCATGAAAATAGGTATTATGATACATATTGAATCGTGACATGGATATCGTGATGCATATCAATTCATAAAACTTTTGCATCGTGACATCCCTAGCAGTTAATGCATACGCTGCATTAATGACAGCAAATAAATGAAATATTTTCAAAGACTGACAATCTGACATTTGTACACAGGGACAAGGGCGGCTAACATTAGATTACTTCATCTGGTTTTCTCTGCATTAAACCAGATACTCAACATGTAGTCTTCGAAAACCAAGTTAGGCTGCTGGCCTGTGACTAGTGAAGGCTGAAGACAAGTACAAATGATCATTTCCTGATTCCCAGCATCTTGGGGCTCTGAATGTATAATCTGTTCTCGAAGGTTCAATTATTCTACATGTTGAAAATGATTGAGTTAAAACTTAAAGTCACACAGGAATCATTTCAGCCATACTGCGAAACAGAGAACTGAATAAAATGAACAAATAAAAAAAAAATGTATATGCAGAAAACTTGTTGATAGTCAATAACACTGTCTATTTGATATGAGTTCACTAATGAAATAAATGGACTAGTCCAGCTTGAATGCAGCATTAGGTAATGATAACTTTGAACAAACTGAAATGAAAATGAAGCAGATGATATACGAAACAACAAAAGTGTCTCTTAACAACATTGATGAGATGCCGGATGCTTTCGAACGGGTAACAGACAATGGTACAAATGTGTAAAAACAATGGTTTAATGGTTTAAACAATGGTTTCAACTGCTAGGCTGAAACTGTAGAAACAAGAGTATTGCTGGATTACCAGCACCACCTTTTTCACAGTCACACCATAACCTTTACTATAGATGTCATTTTTATTGCAAAGGCATCTACTGCTCCTTGAATACAGGAAGTTTTGTTAGGCATGTAAAGGCAATGAATTGATAAGACCTGTCAATCGACAGACAATCAGATTTCGGAAGCACTGCAATGACTGAAATGGTCCTAACATTTAGCATTGGGACAAATAGACAGTCTGTTGGCTCACAGACTCACCACTTGGCAATATCTTGGGGAGGTGTAGCTACTGCAAACTGTTGAAAAATCAATAAGAGCTTTCACAGTAGATTATCTTCGCCATCAGATGGAACTGTGATCTACAACGCTTGGGCAAGGGTCTGCCTTTCACACTTAAATATTTCTGAACACAGGTCACTACTATATCATACAGCATTCCCTCTTGATGTTCTTTGCTCCAAGCCTGACTGTTCACTATGAACAGGATAAAGATGCTGTAAATAGGTATTTGCTCACCTTGTCATGTTTACATTTGACTGCGAATATCAATAACAACTTGAGCAGTTCACGTAGTGCTGTTTGATGTTCAGTGTAATGCAATATGCATTCTGTTTCACAGTTCTATTCAATGGAATCACAAGATGTGCAGACATACTCAGCAAAATGGCATGCATAATATAAACGAACAGATTCATGAGGGAAACATGATTGCAACTATTAATCATGCCTTGGACTGAAACTCAAGCACTACGCAAATGCAATACAACTTTTGATATCATAGTGATAACATTTCAGACATCTATTTTTGATTTTATGTAGATATGTTGCACCAAAAAACACCCCAATGATCATCATTTGACATTTAAATCCACCTACCTAGCCATACAAAGAGCAACATGAGTAGGCACATGATTAATCATTGAACACTCTTGATTCGCCCGCTCGTCAGTGGCAACATGTGAAAGATTACCTGAACAAAACATTGTGTTCAAAGAAAATCAAATATGCAGGACAAAATATGTTGGGGATGTTGGTATATTTATGACTGATATTATATCAGTATGTCACAGAACAAATAGATCAATAGAACTCAAACTTAACATGTATTTTAACTAATTTTGACCAGTATATAATCAATAATTCATTTCCATTATCATTATTATCAGACAATTATTGAGTTAAATTAACATCCTCTGAAGCAGTATTGCAACAAAATTGTAGATGGGTGGGCATCAATAGTCTGCTTTAGATGATCTTCAACAATATGTCTAGACAAAACCCAGACTTACACTTTAAACATGTGGCTCAAGATTTCCCAAAAGTATAGATACATGCCACTTGATTTAACATAGCACATTAAATAACTCAGCTCAGAACCTGTAACCCAGCATTTCATGGGCGCAATGCTGCAAGAGAGAATATATGTCACTTGGGAATTTACATTTCCCTAATGTGGGAAGGAATTTACAATCTGCAATTAACTTCCCTGATAAAAACAAAAAAATACTCAATGTAACAAAACCTGGCTTGGTCTACAAACATAGCAGCTCTGACCATATGGATGTAGCCATAATGACACTTGTGATTTAGATGTGTTATTTGCTCATTGAAAGTCTCTCTTTGACATCACACTGTGAATCTAGCAATGTGTCTGTAGCAGAAATCTTCTGAAGATTAGGATTAAAATGGGTCTTCAGCAACCCTTGCTTTTTGAACAACAGCATGGGGTGGTAAGACACACAGACTTGGCTGAAATGTTGTATCCCTACTGAGAAGATTGATGCTCATGCTATGTTTACTTTGATTGTCTGGTCTAAACTCAATTATTACAAGAAAACATTTTGCTCAATATGGAGTCAAACACACAAACAAACAGCACTGGAGTCAAATGATCCCTGTTGAAACCAGATGGGCTACAAAAGTAAGCCCTGGAGGCTGAAGGAAACTTCTACAGCTAGTTCTAGATTTCTAAGACTGTACCATACTCCTACATTCCTGAAGTTATGAAATCAATGTCCAACTTATTTGAACAAGAAACACCCTTTAAGGGTATATTTATATACATGTAAGAACAAACAATAAAATGTTTATGAGTTGGACTTGATTTAATTCACATTACCTCTTCACATTATTGTCAAACTTCCTCATCGCCAAGATTTCCTCTTGACATGAAATTGCTGTTGTCAACCATTTCAAAATGCCTCTCATTTTCATGCCATTATTACGGTTTTCAGCAACATTTCCAGCCAGCCAATATGAGCCCGTTTCCTATCTTGTCCTTTGAATCACATTTCTCAAATCAACAGGAGAACAAAATAAATCAAGCATTAAGTGTTGATAAGATTATGCAAAAACTACCCAAACAAATGCATTGTGCATTTGCCCTATACTGTATGTTGTGCCAGGTTGTAAATCTTGACTACTGATACCCTACTTTCATGTCCCTTATCTAAAAAGAAGCATTCTGACATTTAACTTAAAGTAACAACGCTTCAGGTATGAATATTTGTGAGCACATTTAAAATTACATATGGTGTGCTATGCATTGCTTGGTGTAAGGCGACACTGATGCAACTGAACAACAATGACTACAACAGGACTGTTCACACAGTAAGGCTGCAACAATTTAGTTTGATTCATCAAAAATTGAATCTGACACCTCAGTTTTGACTCTTGATAACCATTATCACCATGTTAATTCGATATTTGAAAACCTATTTAAATTATTTCCACACAACCAGAACGTAATTATAGATTCAACCCAAGCAGTCCTGATGGCTGAAACAAGGTTAAATAAGAATGGTTCACAAAGTGTTAATTATCCTTTGAGAATTGTTGTCGAAAGTTGACAAAAGATTTTAAGCAGAAAATGCAGACTGAGTGTTAAATGAAAGTTGATCTTTTCACTAGTAAGAACAATCTAATCGAAAATGATTTAGTCAAGGGTCAAATATTAATATTCTGGGTGAAACGGTGCTGCCCTATCATACAGTTAAACTAATTAATAGTTTAACTGTTAACAAACAGTGCTTGAATGTATTGTATGCATTTGAAAAGGAACTGAAACAAAATCTCATTCATTCAAATACAACATACACCATACACATTGCTTCAACATCATGTAAACTGAAACTGCCATAACCACTTCAAGGAACAGACAGGGCACAGATGTCTTTACAGCAGCCTTATGTGTAGGGATGACCACTTCATGGAACAGACAGGGCACAAATACCTTCATCTTACCTCACACACCAATGCTGCTTTCTGATTTCCTAAGTGCTATTATATTATTTTCAATCTACCCTGTCTACAGGCGATATATTATTTTTAATGTACACCGCTGGGAATTCCGAACTCTTCTGGTGCTTCATGGTAGTACTTTTTTACCTCGAGTAACATTGAATCATGCATCAAGCACAGAAATTACCGATGTGTTGTGACTGAAAATTGATGAAGGGAGATAACTCTAAATCGAATTACCTTGTGCCGTCTGCAAAACGGCAATTTGCCTCGCATTCAACAGGAGTGCTTCAAACAGTTCAAAATTAAAATCCAGGTGTTCGGTAAGATAAATATGTTGTTCGCTGGTCCTTGGGTCCATGGTCCTACGGGCTTGGGGAACACAAACAAACCTCAAGGGTACATGAGCCCCTGGCCTACTCGCGACCAGTGAACAATCCATATTACAGCAGCCGTACATGCAGGAATGACCATTCCATGGAACAGAGCACAAATATCTTTACAGCAGCCTTACATGTAGGATGAAGGACTCCATCAAACAGACAGGGCACAAATATCTTTACAGCAGCCTTACATGTTAGGATTAACCAGCCTTACACGTTTGGATTAACCACTCCATGAAACAGACAGAGCACAAATATCTTTACAGCAGCCTTACCTGTAGGAGTAACCACTTCATGGAACAGTACACAAATATACAGCAGCCTTACAAGTTACATATCAGGATTAACCACTCCATGAAACAGACAGGGCACAAATATCTTTACAGCAGCTTTACATGTTAGGATTAACCACTCCATGGAACAGACAGGGCACAAATATCTTTACAGCAACCTTACATGTAGGAATGACCTTCACATGACTACCTTGAGCTGAATTCCCCACAAAAATGAGTCAGCAGGCATTGCAAAGAAAACTTCATGGTAGACACACCAGATTCAATTTGACATGTATGCATCCTTTAAAGGGGCACTGATGCGGAGCGAATAATGCTTCTCGCCAACGGTCTAATTACGAAAGCAGACCGCAAATTGGTCAGTGCCCACTCCTTCGACCGTGACGGACAAAGGAACTGGGTTCCTGTCCATATTAGCAAAATTTCTTCACTTAAACAGTCAGGAGGCCGGATGCCCATCACATGCCATTTGTTTAAAAATATCCATGGTATTCATTGTCTGATCGTAACCATATATCCCAGCAGTGTAGTTCTTTTCGGATGCTTGGATGGTATACTTACTGATCCAATTTGATCCTATTTCTGTGTTTTTAACCTTGATATTTAATCATGTTACATGAAACTATGATGTCTACAGGCACGTAGCAAGCCATTTGTTTCAGTACGGAAGATTGCAAAGCTTTATATTTAGGTAGTTTTGAGTGTTGGTTGAGCTGTGATAGCAAATAGCATACGTAAATTTGGGTAGCTATGGTAGCTACAATGGTTTATTATTTATGATAATAAAACACACAGTTGATTTATTTGAATTCGTAAACAAAAAAACGATGACCTTGGCTTTGGTAGAGAAATCTGAAAATTGTCTTACGTACAAAAAAACTTATTTCACTTATTTACCAAAGTACACAGCAAATGCCTGTGTGTATTCCTTATGTAACGAAATTCCGTTGGTATCCTCAAAACAGTTTCGGCCCATTAGTGTTTTCAGGCTGCATGCGACACAGAGATTACATCTTCCTTGCTGTAACTCGCGTTTGATGGTGTAAACCTACACGTGTTATTTGTCATCATTCTCTTGATGGTCAATTCATGAATTTATAACAGGTATAATTAGTAGCAACACCACTTCGGTTACTCAACAAAGGTTCCCATTTGGCATTTCTCCTGTCTGGAGTAAATACTCAACATTATAAATTAAGGTCTGTAATGGCAAATGTATTGTATGTTATGTAATATGTGCATGTAAGTGATGCAAGAGGGTTTATCACCTGAGTTACAAAAACAAACATCGATCAAAGGATTATCCGATAACACACTGATTGATTAATTACTTTTGTTCTTCTAGCGGATTTGTCAAAAGGCAGTGTGTGTAGATGACTACACCCTGTCGTAAAGTGTGAGTGCAAAAACAACATCCTCCCTTCAAAGAATTAACCACCCTTGCGTTGATTGATTGATTGCTCAATATTGGTTAACTAAATTACTTAGAATAGTGGACATCAAACAATTAGTTGCCAGGTGTGCTATCTTGGGAGACCAATGAGAGGTATATCTAGTTTTCACCAACGAAAGACGTGAAACGATGTGTTACTTTTTCGCAAATGAGACAGTTGTAAGACACGCGACACAGAGCAGGATTATTTACCAGCTGCAGATGAATGGAATACGATTTCTTTTACGTGGATATTGATGGATACATTCCTGAACAAGGTAGTAGCCTGACACTGTTGCTGTAAAATTAGTCTGTTTTACGTTCATTATTTGCATTTTGTTTTAATTTATTTGTTGTAGCATTCAGCAGAATCTGTATGACAGAAAACACACACTAGATCGCGTATGTGTGTGAAATAGGATCCACATTGGCAATTTATACAATGTATACATGTTGCTGTTATGTTAGAAATTTACTACGAGTATAAGCAAATCGTGTGTTCTTTTATTAATTTTCAGAATCATACAAATATGACAATAAACTAATTAGGGTTATGAGACAAAATATGGAGACGTACATTGGCTTCGTTATTTTTCCGTCCTAATAGTTTTTTACCATTTCTACCACTGGCAGATGATTAACCTTCAAAGTGTTTCATTTGTTTTCATAATACATTTGTAATGAAGTACAATTGACTTCACCTCAGTTGATCTGTCTATAATTAAACTATCAATTGCGTTTACGGACTGCGCAGCAGAGGTCACGAACCAGTCACGAATTCTGGGATATCATCCGGGTACTCACGGGAGAAAAACAATAACAAAAGTTTACACCAGTCCACGGAAAATGCTCCGCATCAGTGCCCCTTTAATCATTGATCAGTGTATGGATAGTCTCACAATGACCAGCCAATGTTTTCATATGTATACAATAAATTAACAATAGAGAAAATACCAAAATAGATATTCATGTATCCATCCACAACATCCCTTATGTTCAACGGTCAAAAAATCAAATGTGTTTGGGGTAATATTTAATGCTAACAATACTTTTTCTATACCATGTAAGTTGATAACACTGAAACAGAGACGTTGTATTTTCATGCCATTTTCTTTGAATAAAAAAAAAAAAAAAAATTATTGATCTACAAAACACAGCTTTTGTAAGGCTTGTAGTTAACAGGCCATTTTCTGATCACATATGATCATTGTACACAGCACACATGATACACAAAAGCAGTTAGTGGTGAATGGATATAATTAGTACTGATAAAGGTTAATTGAGCTGGTAATGTTTTCATTAATTATACTACTACTACTAGGGATATGGGAATCTGTTCCTGTATTCTTTTTGACCAGGAGATCAATCTGTCGTGGTAATTATTCATGGACAAGTGTCAACTATTACATGCACCGCTTGACAGGTGTCTGTATCTGCCAATACTGGGTGAGGGATGTCTGTAGTCAACTGCCAATTGAACTGTGTTTAGTATTGTTGTGGCAACCAGTGACAAGACGGGACTCAATGCCAACCTGTCCCAAGTAATATTTTAAGACAGTGACAGTGTTAGCAAAGACCTAGATATCAGATCCTTTCATTGATTTCAAGGTTCAGTATGTAACTGGCTCTACATCATCTTGATATCTCCTCGCTGACCTTCAGTATACTGCCTTCTGTAGACACTGGTTTCAATGACAGACAGGATATGACAATGCTGTACAATATGTTTGGATGATTTCAAATAAATCAACAACTTCCTGTGATAACCTTCCTGCTATGGTAACCCCCCTAAAAACACATATTACTATTACATAACACAAACAATCTATTAACTCGAGCATTGTAGGCCAAGGTTCACAAGAAGAAGACAGTCATCAATATCTGAATTCCAATGCAATGGCAAAGTAATCTTCATGAATATGTCTACAAGTTATGATGTCAAATGTTTGGGCAAAGTGGAAGGGGAGTATTGAAAATATTTTACTCAGAATTACAAAACTACCAAAAGGCACCAGTACACCACCAGACCAATCTATGTGCCATGTTTGGTGAAGACAAATTGAAAGGTTTTACAGTTCTGCTTCTGATAGGATCACTACCACCAAATTCAGTAAGTCAAACTTGTTGCCATGGAAATGCACAAACATATTTTATTCAGAATTCCAAAACTACCAAAAGGCACCAGTACACCACCAAACCAATCTATGTGCCAAGTCTGAGGAGGAAATATTGAAAGATCTTACAGTTCCGTTCTGGAAAGGAGCACTACCACCTAATTCAGTCACAAAATGTTTGCTATGGAAATGCAGAAATATATTTTATTCAAAAGCCCAAAACAACCAAAAGGCACCAGTACACCACAAGATCAATGTATGTGCTAAGTTCAAGAAAGAAATATTGAAAGGTTTTACAGTTCTCCAGAGAAAAACAGCACACCAAACTCAGTCAGTCAAACTTGTTGCCATTGAAATGCAAAAAATGTTTTATTCAGGATTCCAAAACTACCAAAAGGCACTAGTACACCACCAGACCAGTCTATATAAATAGTAGCAGTTTGGACGTTCTGGTCCAGAAAAGGAAATGTGCATGGGCGCTTGGATGGACGGCGTGCACTTTAAAACTTGTTGCTGGGGATGTCTGGCATGTGTTGATCTCACATGGCTCAGATGAAGTTGGGCTCCTGACAACCAGGACTATTGATCTGTTCATGGTTTCAGTACTATTACAACAGCAAAGGACACTAGATGTCTGAATCAAACCAGGTTGACATTTCAAACTTTCAACAACGTACAACCACTGATATTTGCATCACCAAAATTTCAAAAATAAATTTAATAAATCATGTTTCAGTTTCAGTGCATTTGTTTTTTTATACTAAAATAACATTAAATTTCTCAATGAACACAGTGATCATAATACCCTGATCTACTCAAGACCCTATACTAGAGAACTCACATTTTGTTGCTCAATGCAGTACTCTGAAATATTCCAGTTATATTACAACACCATGACCACGGCTCGGTCTACATCTACTCCAAATCTTGTTGATCACCTTAGGACAGCATATGGATACTTCAGTGCAGACTCAAGGTAACAGGATAGATGGATACCAATAAAGGCAACTCAACTACAGCCTGATTACATTACTACAGATCATCATGATCACATCAACTATTGATCTGCCATTAATAGAATTGACACAACCAAAAGATAGTTTTAATGCAACCAAAGTAACAAATTGTGACATCATTTTTAATATTATCCACGGAAAATGAGAGAGATTTCACTATGTTCATTATACATGAAAATCAGGTCTGTCTGCCAGATATAGAATGCCACAGTTCCTCTGTTAGATTACCAGATTACCTATTTTAGGCCAGAGTGTATTCTGTTATGTGAATGCATGGAGGCAATGCAAATTACTCTAAAATTCCATAGAATCATATAAAGGGTCATAGTGATAGTAACCTGTTGCTACTTTTCGAACAGAGCACATGACCTAGCATGTTTGTTGTAAAAGGTGACTAAAAGGATCAGATGTTAAACACATTTCATTGTATTCCAATTGTGCAGATCTATGCTCATGATGTTGATCACTGGATTGTCTGGTCCAAACTTGATTATTTACAGGTCGCGGCCATGTAACTGGAATAATACTGAGTGTGGCATAGAACTAAGTTCTTTCATGATCTGGCATCAAATAAAGGCTTTCATATACTCAAGTTCTAGTGGATAAGAGATGAATTGTGGCATTTCAACAGTTCTCTCTGCTGTTGGGAAGAGAAGTTCAATTTCAAAAGATCCCACTGACGCAAGTGGCCACAGGCTAAACCAGTTAATTCCCATTGATAGACCAGGTTGTGTATGTTTTTTTAATGTGTGCCCTTCACTACCAAGGTTTAAGTGGCTAGATACATTTAAACGATGTTGCAGTGTTGCTAGCTAATGTGCATAAGACAATGCTTGATCAGTCGTTGGTGCGCACAGAATCAAATATAACATTTTTTAATGGATGGCGGACATAAAACTGTCAAATGTGGACTTGATCCAGGCTACTGGAAAGGCTACTGTAGTAACATGGCAAGCCATGATCTGTTTCCATTGTCATTAACAATAACAATAACTAACTAACATGAATGCATACCTGACCTGTGAACATTCGTGTTAGAATTGATCTTCAGTCAATCATACTTGTAAGATGCAACTAACGGGAATGGTGGTCAGGTTGGTCAGGGAATGGTTGACACATGTCATCGTATCTTGTGTAAATTAATGCTCATGCTGTTGACCACTGTATTGTGTGGTCCAGTGTCAATTATTTACAGACCATTGCCATTAAGTGTGAATATTGCCAAGGGTGGCATAAAACATCACTCACTGATTGCATCCCCTTGTGGATGTTCATTCTTGTAAGAATAACACAAGCATTCAAACATAGGACAAGAATTCCTATGAAAAGCAATCTAAGGGCAAAAACATAATGAAAGATTTCAAATCAGGCCTACTCTCCTTATACGTTGTTGACAAAGAAAAAAAGAATAATCTTCTCCCACCTGCTTGTCCAAGCTGTTTGTAGAATCTGTACTCCAAATGTAGCTGTGGTGCCCGAGATTTCATAGGCTCCTGAGAATGAACAAATGGGAAACATATATAATGTGTTTTGGAACACTTACAGCATCTGCATGATCAATCAAAACAAAAAACCAGACAAAACATTTTCTAATAACAATTTGAACATTTTTACTGATATTGCTGAATTTTGTTTACCACTGATGCATGTGTCACTAGTTCACAAAGTTTCTTCTAAAAACATATTTAGTGAAAAGTATGTGCATGTCTAAGTTTGGAAATTCATTCCAAAAAGCATATTCACTTTCACATTTATCCTTGAAATCGCATTCCAAGGATGAAAGGGACAACAGACTAGTACACCAGGTGAATGCAGAATGAACAGAATAATAAATCTACCAGAGTTTTTAGGTTTAGCTGAGACAAGCACCATTGTAGTTTACCTGACCTCTGTACGTGTATACATACCACAACAGGTAAAAACATGGTCTGGTCAATCAGCTTCTGTTGTTAACTTCTAATTCACAGTAATCCTTGGGGGTACTACCATCAATATACACACTCTACATGTCAATTCAACTGTTTGTAAACACTTCAAAAGCATGAGGAAAAATAAACAAAATAATACTGTCATTGACTGTTCAATATGTATGGATGACAGACTGTTCTTACACTTACCAATTTGATTGCCACATGCTCGTTGTTGTACAGATTCTTGCCTGAAAAACAAATGTTAATCAAGTTATCAAGTTAAATATGACATCACAGGATGAATCATACAAAGCAGCCTGAAAAACTACCCAAACCTCAGTATGTACTGGAACTCATTAGCGTCATTGTTTATTTTAAATTAAGGTCACAAGTGCAAACACACACATGAAATACATGAGAGATTGGTGATATAATCAGTACAGTAATACTTACCTAGACGCAGTTCACCGAAGTTTCCACATCCAATTTTTTTTCCAACTCGAAAATTTGGCCCAACCATGAGCACACCCGAGTTGCTAGAAGCACTTTGCCGGTTTGAACTGTGCATGCTTCTGGCACTAGATTTCCGTCGTGTTTGTTCGTCACTTTTTTCGTACTCTCTTTTTGGTGTACTCATGGGGATTTTTATGTAGAGAGCCACTCTAAAAATTAACTAGGAGGTAGGTATCCAACTGAAATAAAATCGGAGATTGATCTCAAATGGGCGATCTAGTCGACCAGGGCTGCCAAGCCCCATCTAATGCCCCTTCCTGGTTCTTCTTTGGGGCTCCGTGAATAATCAAACATTTCTGCTAGGTACCAGATAAACAAAAGATCCCATTCCTTTCGTTCATTTCAACGAATGTGAATAATTAGATCAACAAATTAATATATTCCTCCGTAAGATATCTTGTTTTCCTGTCTCAAAGGCCGTCTATGCTGGGGAACTATAACATTCGATTCTCCCAAATTCATCCGCGACCGCAAATTGTTGAAGGGCAGGTATATATATCATATTAATTTCAAAAGTATTTTCTCAAAAGGTTTGATTGGGTCCATACGCATTTACATATAATATCTTGAAGAGTTTTTCACTTTAAATAGTCGGGGTTTACGTTTTTGCATCGGATGAATATGAACAGGAAGATGTTAAGGATTCATCCGGCTGCGTGCGCTTTTAGGGATTCCCCGTTACCAAGTGCGGAACTGTCTATTTGCTGACAACGAACAAATAAACCTCTGTGTGTGTGAACCAGATGAAAACCAAACGTTTAAATGATACAATCATTTGAAGTAATTTTACTCATTCCTCAAATGGTTACAATAATTTAAACGGCATAAGGATAGGTCAAATTCGTCAGCTGATTATAACTTTGACGTCACTTCCGTGTCAACAAGTATGGCGGATGTTTTCGAAATTTGACTCTGCTGATAGGAGCATGTTTTTGCAAGTTTAGCTGCATAATTTTGCTTGAAATGACGGGAAAGGAGCGTTATCTTGTTGTTATTTCTGTTTTGGAAGGTATGTCTATGTTGAGTTTTAATTACTGTTCATTACTTGTGCATGTTCATGTTGCAAACAAGGAAAGGAAAGCACCTGTCAAATTTGCAGGTCTGATCTCGTCTTTGATACAGCGGTTTCATTGAAATCACAGAACATTACATGAATCACAACACTTTAGAGATGTCCTGACTGAATATATCATGATATATTCACCATACTTCCATTATCTGGAAAGTCTGTGTTAACAAATGTGAACTAGAGTAAACTGTGAAAGAGTTCCTTTCTTTCCCCCATATATATCAGAGGATGAATGAGTATTAACTTACGCAGGTTAATCTTTCTTTTACAATTATTAACATGTATACGTTCTTTTCAATCTACATCATCACATTTCTGAATCTGCATTTCTAGGTTTCAGAATATGTACAAATTTATTGCTAAAATTAGCGTAAAACAATACTATGTTTGAGACATAAAGGAAGCTTCAGTTTGTGCCAAATGAACCACATCTCTTAACATTTTAACTTGAATAATGATTTCTGGAAGAAAATGTGTAATTTTAATAGAGACAAACAGCTGCTTTCAAATTTCATGTGTGCTAAAGCAAGGGCTATGTAGCGGTATGCTTGTAAGGTCCATGTCAGGATGATCTCCCTTGTTCGCTCATCATTATGGAACTCAAATAAAGAAGACACATGTTAATCGTCTTTGCCTTTTGCCTGAAACCACAGACGTAACATGGTGTCAGAAGACGGATCAAAACCCCCAATAATGTTGACAAGTATAATAATTCAATGACATTATCTTGTGAATGTTATTTTTCAAGATTTCCATGCCGATACGATAGTGTCAATGCTACTCTGTGTGCGGTCAGACCTTCCATTTTCGTGCAGAGGTTTGTTCGTAAAATTCAAATTAACAGGCACAAACATACACGTCTTATGTGGGACAACCCTGTGAGCGAGAGCCATTTAGAAATAACAGATGATTATTTCCCTCGTTTGTTTCAAATGAACATTTCAAATGGACATTTCGTTGTATTAAGCAGACACCACGTGTTTCGACCTAGACTTGCTGAGGCGCTTTGTAATATTTGTCGCAAGTATGGCAGAGGGCGGTGAGCAACAGCAGCTACCACAGGTTACACAGCATAAATATTTGCCTTCTGCAATCCCTTTACCTCCAAAACTTGAACTGAAATGTTGCACAGAATTGGAGAAGATTTAAAAGAAATTGGGACAATTATGTCATCGCTGCTAGACTGGTTGATGAGGAATCAAGTTTCAAGACAGCTACACTTTTGAGTGCCATAGGTAGTGATGCATTGGACATATTTGACGGATTTCATCTTGATAATGAGCAGGCCAAGGAAGATATAAATACAGTTTTAGGAAAGTTTGTTATCTACTGTGTAGGTGCCACAAATGAAACATATGAGAGATACTTGTTCAACAAACAAGATCAGGAAAATGGAGAGACATTTGATCACTACATAGCAGTGTTGAGAACACTAGTAAAATCATGCAATTATGGAGCCTTAGCTGACTCTCTGGTATGTGACAGAGTTGTGATGGGTATTCTGGATAGTGCTACGAGAAAGAGATTGTTGCAGTGTGAGGCACTTACTCTTGAGAAGTGTATTTCAATATGCAGAGCCTGTGTGAGTACAAACATTCAGATTCAAGAAATGAAAAGTGAACAGATTTCAGCTATTTCTAACAAACCTGGAAGACCTAAATCACGATCTGATTTGAATAAAAGAACTTTTGGTAAGTCAGATCAGAAGTTAGTAAACAATTGTCGTTTCTGTGGACAATCACACGACTATGACAGAAATAAATGTCCAGCTTTTGGAGCCAATTGCAATATCTGCCAGAGAGAAAACCATTTTGCCTTGAAGTGTACAGAGAAGGCCAAACCAAAGTCTGGTAAATTCAAACGGAAGAAGTCTAGAGTTAATCTTGTCGAGACAGACAAAAATGATTCAGATGATTCTGATGCCAAGAATGTGTTGACTGTTGGTGATAATGGACAAGAAACAGAGAGTGACTTTCCAAAAAAGCTTTTTGCAAGAATGCAGATTGATGACAACACTGTCAATTTCCAATTGGATTGTGGTACTACTGTAAATGTATTACCTAAACAGTTGTTTGATCGTGTGTTCAATGGACATGGGTGTTATCTTCAGTCAAACACAACATAAATCATGTATGACAACACATCACTGGAAGCTGTTGGAAAATGCAGAGTTCCGAGTTCGAAACCCCAAGATTGTTGATGTGAAAGAATTGCAGTTTGTTATTGTCAATGACAATGTGAAGCCAATCCTTGGTTCCCAGGCCATACAAGCTCTTCAGTTGATAACAGTAAATTATGAGAACATAATGTCTGTGGGTATGTCTGATGATATACTTGAAGAGTATGTGGATGTTTTCAAGGGTGAAGGGAAACTCGAAGGAAGTTTGCATTTAGAGATTGGCAAGACTGTTGAACCTGTTAAACTACCTTTAAGGAGAGTTCCTCTAGCTCTAAAACCCAAGTTAAAGTCTGAACTCAAGCGACTTGAGGGTATGGGAATTATTGAACAGGTGTATGTCCCTACAGATTGGATTTCAGCTATGGTTATTGTGACAAATCCAAGTGGGAAGATCAGTGTGTGTCTGGATCCCAAACCATTAAACAGGGCATTAAAGCGGAACCATTATCCAACACCAACTATAGAGGATTTGTTGCCAGACTTATCAGGAGCCAAAGTATTTACAGTTGTTGATGCTAAGAATGGTTTCTAGCATGTCAATTTAGATGATGAGAGTAGTATGTTGACTACTTTTGACACACCATGGGGTCGGTACCGGTGCAAAAGAATGCCATTCGGGATAGCTCCAGCCCCAGAAGAATTTTCAGAGACCTTTAGAATCTGCTTTGCAAGGTTTACAAGGTACAAAGGCAATACATGACATGTTGGTTTTCGGTGTTGGTGATACATTTGAAGAAGCACTTGATGACCATGATAGTTGAAATCTCTTCTCAACAGATGTAGAGAGAAAGGGATGAAGTTGAACAAGGACAAAATCAAGCTGAGGAAAACTGAAGTGTCATATATGGGTCACATCATTTCAGCTGAAGGTTTGAAAATCGATCCCTCTAAAGTGGAGGCAATTATGAAGATGCCAGATCCTGTAGACAAATCAGGCATTTAGAAGTGGAGGCAATTATCAAGATGCCAGATCCTGTAGACAAATCAGGCATTTAGAAGCTGTTGGGTATGACTAATTTTGTTCAATAGTTTGCCCCTCAGTTGTCTGAAGTTACAGCTCCATTACGAGAACTGTTGAATTCTGTTGGGATCCAGCAATTCATGGACAAGCTTTGAGTGAAGTGAAGAGGATCATATCTTCACCTTCTGTGCTCAAGTACTTCTCTAAAGATCTTGAAACTGTTGTGCAGTGTGACGCATCTGAAAAGGGTTTGGGTACTTGTTTAATGCAGAATGGGCAGCCAGTTGCGTATGCTTCTTGTGCTTTGACACAAACAGAAATGAGCTACGCACAAATTGAAAAGGAGTTATCAGCCATAGTGTTTGGTCTGGTGAAGTTTGATATGTATGTTTATGGCCGTAGTGTCAATGTTGAAACAGACCATAAGCCACTTGAGACTATTTTGAAGAAATCTATCCTTAATGCACCAAAACGTTTTCAGCGCATGATGCTCAGGTTGCAGAGGTACGACATTCATGTGGAGTGCAAGAAGGGGTACACAAATGTTCATGGCGGATACACTTAGCTGTGCATTTCTTACCAAGCCAACTACTTGTGATCTTGAAAAAGATGTTCAACATATCAATATGGTTGACTTTGTACCTGTATCATCCACAACTCTTGAGAAGATTCGATCTGCAACCAAGGTCGACCGTGATCTAGAAGTGTTGGCCAGAATTATAAGAGATGGCTGGCCGGAAGACAGTTCTAATGTACCAGTACCTTTGCTAAGGTATTTTACATTCAGAGATGAGCTGTCTGTGCAAGATGACTTGATTTTCAAGGGTGAATGACTCGTTGTTCCAATTTCAGTCAGATATGACGTACTCGAGAGATTGCATGCTAGTCATGTTGGTATCCAGGGATCTTTGAGGAGAGCCAGAGAAGTTGTTTACTGGCCTAACATGAACAAAGACATTGCTGAGTACATTAGCAAGTGTGACACATGTAACTTGTTTGGTCAAAGTTGGCAGAAAGTTGTTTCAGACCTTTTTGAACTAGATGGAAGAGACTATGTCATATGTGTTGACTATTACTCTGATTTTTTTGAGATTCACAGACTTCATGATAAGACTGCAAGTGAAGTGATCTCAAAATTGAAACAGAATTTTGCTCGCCATGGAATTCCTGGAGAATTAATGATAGATAATGGTCCGCCGTTTTCATCGAAAGCTTTTAGCAATTTTTCTGAAAGTTACGAGTTCACTCATGTTACCAGCTCACCACATTTCCCACAGTCTAATGGGAAAGTTGAAAATGCTGTCAAAACAGCAAAAAATCTCATGAGGAAAGCAATTGAGTCAAAGTCAGATCCATGTCTTGCTCTCCTTGACTGGAGAAATACACCACCTGAAAATATGGGAACTTCATTGGTGCAGAGACTGTTTGGTAGAAGGACTAGAACTCTTCTAACTTTAAATCAGAAACAGTTAACTCCAAAAATCTGCAAAGATGTGAAAAGAAAACTTCATCAGAAAAAGAAGAAGCAGGAATTTTATTTCGACAGAAAGGCTAAACCTCTTACACCTCTAGACAAAGGTGACATTGTGCTTTTAAAACCTTTTGGTAAAGATAAACATTGGAGAAAAGGTGAAGTCCAGGAGCATGTTAATGTCTGATCCTACAATGTGATGACGGAGGATGGTAGCACTTACAGAAGGAACAGGAAACATATCCGTGGTCCAAGACCATTCCATTTCAACTTGCAAACTGACATTCCGAGTGCATGTGCACCAAGTATGCCTGAGGTTCAGTCTGACATTACATCAACCAAGCCAGTCAATGGGACATTAAGTACTAGCAAACCTGAGGAGCAACCTCAACCAAATTAGACTGAGAGACAAACCAGGAGTGGGCGTATAATCAGAACTCCTCTGAAACTAAGAGACTATATTACATCTTAACTTGTTGGACGCTATGTGAAGTTCAGTTGTTTTTGTGGTTTTTTTTGTTTGAGTTAAGATATGAGTACAAGAGAACAAGAAGAGAGACTTTGATTTATTCATTTTTTGTTGCAGAAGGTCATGGTTAACATTCCAGGTTATGTTTTAATTTTTTTCATACCATCCTTGGTGTTGACATTGATCTAAAGGAGAGGGATGTAGCGGTATGCTTGTAAGGTCCATGTCAGGATGATCTCCCTTGTTCGCTCGTCATTATGGAACTCAAATAAAGAAGACACATGTTAATCGTCTTTGCCTTTTGCCTGAAACCACAGACGTAACAGGCTGGACAGAAAGGGAGTGCAAGATAAACGAATGATAAACATACTCACTTGATGGTTTTACATAAAAATTATGAATGAATGATCATACTGTGTATCTGTCTAGCCCCAAATGTAGTTTAGTTTTTCCCATTAGGTTTGATAATTTGTTGAGTATCCAAGATAAATATGGTGGTTCCATTCCGGAGATGAGTGTAAGAATCAATTTCTTGTGTCTTCTGATGTATAGTCTTTTGGCTCAAAGCAGACTGATGAATTGGAATGTTACTCGAAAACTAATAAGCATAACATACTCAGTGAAACGCTAATCATAATCAAAACATCATACCCACTCTGTGAGGTTTTTGGAGAATTTTTGTTTTAATAATAAAAAAGTTGTTAAACAAACTATCATTAAATTATTGACACAGTTCACTGTTTGTTATGAGGGAGGAGTGCAGCGAAAGGAACAGCCAGGTGTGCGAGAAAGCACAGCAAAGGTTAATGAATAAATTATGACTTTCTCCGAATTTTCGGCACTGGTGCACATGCTTCTTGACCAGTTGGCTGTAAGGTTGGACATAGACCAGTTGCCCTCTATCCTTACTTGGAAATCATCATATCTTTGCAGTTTTTAGCTCATGTGCAGGTTATTGTTGAATGAAATCACAGAAATCTGATCCTTCAGTATTGGAGAATAGACATGAAAACAATTAAATATTTTGATATGGCATTGTGATCCACTTAATTTGAATATATGTTGGTCGTTTGGCTCATTATCTAACCAAGAAATTTCATTATAAAATCTGTTATAATTTTTGCTATTTTTCTATTTGATGGATTTGTGCAGTGTTTGAAGAATCTTGTATAGGTTTTTATTTTCATGAACATTAAAAGAAAGGATGTGACTTTAATGTGGGTTTTTATTGTGAAATATTGATTTTAAATTCATGAATAATTGCTTGTTGAAACCAGTGCTTTGTTTTATATTATAACCACTTCCTATTTCATGGTGCATAACGCTGAAATGTGAAATAAATCATGATGAAGATTTTGCAGTTTTTTATTTACATATCTATCATTGATTTCATGTCATAAGGGTTGTTTGTATTTGTGATTTGTGGGAGTTTTCTTTCATCTCTATTATTTATAGTTAATTTTCAAACACACTCCTTCATGAGTTGACATTGTGGTACTGTGAACAAATTATTGGATTTTAATAATTCATTTCAGGTAGAAAATTCCCCAAACGTGCTCGTCACAAGATTATTGCTGAAGCTCGTTTTGATGGAGAGTTGCTTGCTACTGATCCAGTTGACCATGTGGAATCTCCAGACTTTACTCAAGAACTGGCATGGGAACTTGACAAGAAATCTCTCCAGCAGCACAGATTACAGAGAACGTCCATCAAGATCCAGTGTTTTGCCTATGATGTTCAAAGTACTTTGAAAGAGGCCATTGGCTATGTCATACTAGATTTGAGAGCTGCGACAACTAATAAACAGGTTTACACTCTCAACCAAAACTATTGCATGCACTGTTAAATCTTGTGTGAAATAGATGGTGACTTTTTGTTGCCGTGACAAAACACAACGTGTGTTAATTGCTGAAACATTGTGGAACTTGAAACTGTTAAAATGCTTTGAAACAGAACTTTGCTAATTTAATTTGGAAACATTTTTTCATTTTTGAATGTATTAAAATCTCTCATAGTTTAACAGGAAAGAGTTTGAAAAGTATCTTAAAGATCTGTCCTCATGTTTCTCAGGTTGCCAAGTGGCATCAGATCCTTCACTCAAAGTACCACAAGTCAAAGCCAGAAATACGTCTAGCATTATACCTAGATGATGACAAAAACCCATCACCAGGGATACTTCCAGGACTCAGTCCAGTCCGACCTATTGGTGTGTACACATTGCAAGTATTCAATTTATGCTGAGAGCCTTGCTTTGTTGTATGTTAGTGACAGTAATACTATTGTAGGTAGAAACCCATGCAGCTTTGGTGTAGAATTGATCTTCAGTTACCCATGCTTGTCGTACTGGGCAGCTAACAGGATTGGGTGATATTTTTATTGGTTGATAGATTTCATCTGCAAGTATGAATAGAGTGCAGAATTGTTGTGCACATTTCCAGTTTTCTCTTCCTGTTTTGTCAGTAAACAATTTCAAATGTCCAGCGTGTATACATACATTTCAGGGGATGGTGGAGTAGCTTAGTGGTTAACGCTTTCGTTTGTCGTGTTCAATTCCCCACATGGGAATAATGTGTGAAGCCCATTTTTTTTGTTCCCTTCCATGATATTGCTGAAGTAGTGCTATAAGCAACATAAAACCATACTCCGTCACTCTCATACTTTTAAACAACACTGTGCTTAGTTAACAGGACGTAATACATTGGAAGGCTGGTACAACTTCAAATTCACTAATTCTGTCAGTTTTAACTAGTTAATATTGTGTCAGTATTTATTTGAAGATGAGGCAGACTTGGCAAAAGGATTGCAACCACACACTCTCAAGCCAGCCCTGAATGAAGATGAAGGATATTACCAGATTGGTCCTGCCAAACGACACACAGAACAGTTTGTTTTGTCTGTGACTATTGCATATGCTGCAAATCTAGCCCAGGTAGGTTGTTACTTGTGTTGTGTGGGGCTATATCAACCAGGTTGTCCAGCTTTCACTGCCTACAGTTTTACATACTTGGTCTGTGTGCAGGATGTCCCAGCTCCGCTTCTAGAAAGAGCTGCTGAAACAAGTAACACTATATCAAAGCAAAGCATGCTGTTTTATTCAATAAGAATTAAGCGTGTCTTGGAAAACATGCTTCATGTACAATACGAAACTGTCCTGACATACATGTTGCAAGGTCTTCTTCAATCCTGATGTAGCAGCGCTTGCATTTAGGACATCTTGCTTCAGCTGTCTAGAAGGCAGCATGACCTAACATACTCAACCCAAGCTGGCCTTTCCTGAGAAAATCTGATCTTGAAGTATACCACTGAAAACTAATGGAGAGCAACCAAACCATGGAATATGTTATGAATATGTACACAATTAATTTAGAAATAGCCAAACACATTACAAGGAAGATAAAATCACAATAAAGTTGTCATCATAACAACCTGCCTCATTTTCCATGGAAGCAACCTCATAAAATCATGAAGACAAGTGCACATGAACTTTGTTGCCACCTAAATAGAATATGGTAGGTTTTAAGCATTATGTGAGGACATCATGTCTCTTCCACAATATGTTACTTTGTACTTTCTGTTAAATAATGCACAGAATTACAAATATGTGTTATATAATCAGTTTGAACAACACAGATCCTGTCTGTATAGATTCTTCAATATGAGTGCTCATGTAGCCAGTCACAGGTAACATCTGTACCTTTGTTTTCCAGTTGATTCCAAGCACCTTGCCACTGCCTGCTAGTGGAGGCTACTTCTTCTACTACTCACTCCTGGGCAATGATGTGACCAATGAGAGTTTCACCGACCTCATCAACCCAAGCTTCCCCGCTGAGCGGGCATCTGTGAGACTGCGGAGCAGTGTTGATGCACTTAGAGTTTTCTTTAATAGTCAGCCAGGCATACAGGTAACAAACATCTTCAACAAACACCTTTCTGTACTGCTACGCTTCACCTCCAGTTCAGTGTGGGATGGGGACAAGCTTTGTTCTCTACAACCCTCAAATTTTAACTATAATTAAAATTTTTCCTTATCCTGACTCGTGCTTATTACGCTTATCTCCACCCTGAATGCGAAGATAGTGGAACACTTGAAATCCCTTGACGTTCCCTTCTGTTTGAAGCTGATGTACAATACACTCACCCACTGGAAGCCTCCCTTTCCCGCCATTACAGTCATATGACCAGCCATGCTTGCCACTCTCTCTTTCATCGCCCAACAAGGATGGTACGATACACTTTGAGTCCCAATATGGTGTCTAAGTTTTCCTTATTTTTTGGTCCTTTAAACTAAATTGTGTTGTATTTGGGTTTTGGATTGTATTTGCCATGATATGTAATGAGTGTTGAAATATATGTTTTTCATGTGTTTTGGGCACATGTTTTTCAACTTAGACTTGGGTTTAGTTGACAAAATCATGCTGCCAATGTAAGTTATGGCTGTCGGTGGTTGATCCGCATATATTATGTCCTGCATGCAAATCTGTTTATTCTTCCAGTGTTTGCTCTGAACTTTGCAAGAATTTATCTGATACAGATTTTGCTTTATATTTATATACTGTTCAGAGGCATGCTAAGGACAAACAACATAAGCTCTCACAAGTCCTATCTAATAAATGGGTTGATTCTGCATGTGTTGACCGCTGCTGCATGGTGGTCATAACAAGAAGCCTTTCTCTAGATCTCAGAAGAGGATGCTATCAGAATTGCGATCATAATAAAACATAAAAAGTTGAAGTCGTCGTCTAAGACCAACTACGAGATCATCGCTGAAACAATGTCATCTCTGAAGGGAACGATGATATCGTTCCACCTGACGATCAGAAGAACAGTCTTACAACAGTGTTATTACAGTGTTGATGATCTGAAGATGAAACGATTCCAGGACCTACATCTTCAATACAGAAAAGCGTGTACCTTTTCATACTACCTCACAGACTGCCTTCATGAATATATGCTGCAGATAACTTTCATCACTCATACTGGCCAGGGAGAGAATGTTTTCCAGTACTCACTGAGGAACTAGGACAACCATCACTGAGACTCCAAGAATGGAAGAACCTACTCATCCATCTGCACACCAATCAAGCACTTGCACATCGCTCCTCATAGGGCAATAAATGGATGTGATTTGAGACATACCCCAAACGGAAGGGCTTCATTGTAACGAAAGACACACATCCTCAAGGAGCAGACTACTTATGTCCCCTATGGCATAATGAACACCAAACCTACGGCATAATAGACTTAACGGTTCTACACTATCAACCTACTTAGCAGCAGTCAGCTCTGTCATCACCAGGAGATATGGGATCAAGTTGATGAAAATGCCGGTTTTACTTGCCCTACTTCTCTCATTCACTCTGGAAGACCAACAACACAGATTTAAGGCAACATCTTGGGACATGAATGTTGTACTTCAACATCTCACCAGTGATACTTACAGGCCTCTAGATCGGACATTCTTCGAACTGTTGACACAGACAACAGTGGTTCTAAGAGCCATAGCTACAGCTGCATGGACTGATCATCGTGAGATTGGGCACCAAGGACTACGATGAGATTTTATCACCTAAAATCAACTGCCTGGACAACTGGCACAATTCCACATCTGGGCATCTTCCCCAGTCAGAGCATTGAAAATACATCTTCAGTGAACCAAGTTGAGGAGACAAATGTTCAAGTACCTACTCATCCCACTATCTACTGAGACACCTACGGAAGTATCCTGCAACACTATCTCAGTATGGATGAGAGCCTAATATACTGCGGGCTTACAAAGCAGGAGGATTCCAACCTCCATGAGCCTCCATCCCCCATGAAGTGAAAACCTTGGTGTTGGCACTGGCTATACACTGAAACTGCTTGCTAACAACTATAATGGAGGTTTGCTTTGGGAAATCAGATTCAGTGTTTACCAACCACTACCTACGGGACCTTGCCACAGAGGACAAAACTGGCATTCACCAATTTGGGCCACTTGTCGGACAAGTACTAATGGTTCCACAAAGGCGTAAAGGTTTCACTCACCCTTTTATCACGACTTGTTGAGACCAAGACACTCTGCGGAATATAATGGTCGAGAGTCCATGCACACGTCTTGGACAGGCTAGCATGGCTGATTATGACCCTGTGCTCATAAATAAGATACTTGTACATGAAGAAGGGTTGCAACTGCTTGTGATAATATTCTTGACTTACAGTTGCATTAGACACTAGCAGGACTTTAGTTGATCTATATATCATCACATTCCAGTCAACGAATGCTTCAAGAGAAGACAAGTAAAACTGGATGTGATCCCCCCATCACACACATGAACATTAGAAGCACAGGACCGAACTACCGTCGTTACAGTTTCCAAAGGGGGGAAGTACTGGATGGCAGCCAACAGGATCCAGCATGGCCTGACTGACAGCAGTTTCTGTCAGATTCTGTAAGCATAATAAGCATGAGTCAGGAATAAGGGAAAATATGTAAATTTCTGAATAAAATTGATATTTTATGCTTATCATGACTCATGATGTCAACCCCTCCCAGCCACCCCTCTCAGGTACACTGAATTCCCAGTAATTCTTGTGTCAGGCTAATGAGATTTCGGAGAGAGTGGCATTGTGACCATATTGGCAGAAAAGGGAGGCTTCTGGTGGATGAGTGTATTGTACGTCCGTTTCAATTAGATTTCAGTTGATTTCAAGTAGCAATTTTCATTATGAGTTTAATGTTCAAAATGTTTTCTTAATTCCAAAAACCAAATCTGCAATAAGAGATGAAGCAATGATGGTTCTGATTGCCTCTGAATTCAAAATGTGTAATTATGCAGTGTAATATGTATCTCAATAACCCTTTGTGTATTGCAATATATTGTGGGTCATCATTGTGAGTGTTACAGTGGTCTGGTTACATCAGATTTTGCAGTCTAAGAGCATTCTGAATCTGTGCCTTTGACAAGAATCTTTCCCCAACTCTCACAGTCCAAAACAAATGAAATCCTGAATGGTTTAGAATTCGAAGTTGTAATTGGAGTCGATATTAGCCATTGTCTTTATGAATTCTGGGAAATCAGTAATGCAGTGTTTGTTTGACTCCGATTAAATTTTTCAGGGTTGACTATGGTGAAGCTGTGTTTGTTTTGGTTGGGACATACTACAGTATTCAGTCGGTGTGCTGTAACTGTCCTATAGAATGGGTTCCATCATTTACAGATACATCTGTGTTGTGGAGATCAGTCTCTAGGCAGCTGTGAGGTTCCATTAGCTTCACTTATCAAGAAGGGCAGCACAGAGATCTACATGAAGCCAGTTACCATAGACGGAGCCTTCCAGGTCAGCCAGATGTTACTTTTGTTTGTTTGTTGTCTGGCACCAGTGTCAGCAATTTTCTAGATATGGTGCTGTGGTAATCAGGACCAACCATCCCATGCTTGACTTCATGAACATTGAGCAACGCAGCTGGGATGCGACGACATGAATCATCAAAGTTTGGAGGCCTGAAGTGATGATGTTGGTTGCCTCTTATGAGAAGCAGCATATCTCTCCTGTGGTTGACATGGATCTACAGTTGATAGATGATAGCTGCCAAGAGACACTGATAGTTCGGTCCTAGTTCAATAGTTTGTTACCCTCACTGGTGCTTTGTATTAATGTGCCTAAATATTGGTGACTGGGTTAATATTTACAGTCACGTCGGCAATATTTCACCCATATCGTGACTAAATGAAGTTGTTAATTCACTAAGAGTACACGTACATTATGAAAACCTGTCAACAAAGTACAGTAAACCGATGAGAATTTCACAGTATTTTAGAACTAAAACTAGCATCTCTTTCCAAAAGCCGATTTCAAAATCAGACAAGACAGTGTAAAATGGGCTATAGAATACAACCAAAGGTAGATCACCATATTAGTAACCGTTGGGACTTACAGTACATTTGCTTCCTGCATGGACGCTAATTGCATTTTTACCATCCCTTCAGCTGTTGTCTATTTAGACACATTGAGCCATACATTAAAAATTGTACACATGCTTCGATATGAAACAGTGGAAAGTTTTAATTTACTTTGAATGTTTTGGGACTTGCGTACCCTCTCAGGAGGGACAAAACAAGGACACACAAACATCTTCAGTTACTTCACTATCTATGTGAATAGCTTTGATATATGACAAGCTACATTTCACTAACTGTTAAAGTGAATTCAACACCAAACCAATATGCTCGTCTTCATCAGGGTATCAGTGCACCTGACCCGTGAAGGTCCCGGGGTAGAATAGGCCTTCAGCAACCCATGCTTGCCATAAAAGGCGACTCAGCTTGTCGTAAGAGGCGACTAACGGGATCGGGTGGTCAGGCTCGCTGACTTGGTTGACACATGTCATCGGTTCCCAATTGCGCAGATCGATGCTCATGTTGTTGATCACTGGATTGTCTGGTCCAGACTCGATTATTTACAGACCGCCGCCATATAGCTGCAATATTGCTGAGTGCGGCGTAAAACTAAACTCACTCACTCACTATCAGTGCACCTGATTAAGCTGCTGTATCCTGAACTGTTTCTGATGTTCAGGCTAGCTAAACTCGACACGTTCGTAGCCCTACAAACTTCTTAAGCCCATTCTTAACACATTGGCTCCGATCAAAGTTTAAAATTTTTAGGAGTACGAATGTTTCAAGAATAATGGCCCAGTGTGACGTAAGCCCTGGATGACTCACATCAGATGTTTCTTCTTCAGCTGATTCCACCAAACAAAACCAAACAGCAGCTGCCCCCGATGGCTTCTGATCTTACCCCGAATGTTGGTGTATCTGTTGTTCTTAGGAAGGAGGATATGGTAAGATGGGAAAGAGAGTTGGTTTCAAGGAGTAGTGTCTTATGTGTAGTACAGCACTATACATGTGTCTGGTGTTATACAGTAAGTTGATATGAAATCCTGGACATATATACTGTATTTGTTGAAGTTATGGCTCGCTCCACTTATCACCCTCTGGTCATCTGATAGATAAAACTGTGAGTGATTTCAATAAGCAACCCTTACTTGACTGAAACGTACATCACAGTCCACATATGCTTTGTACCCTACAGATTCGTTCTGAGTAAAACAGAGAATGGGTACATGATAGCCATGTAACTATTATTGCCTTTTCGTAATATCTTTTTTTTTATAAACATTCGAGCTAAGTTTGTTCACTATTTAAAAAAAATTGTCATTTTGCATGTAATATGAAAAGGCTATCACCATTAAGAATTTCCTGAAAGCTAAGAGTTTTCATTACGGCATTTATGGTGGTTCCTATTCATCACACAAAGATTAACGAATCTGAAATGTGTTCATACTTCAGGCTACAATGACTCCTGTAAAGGACACATCGGCTGTTGTGGGTGCCTCCCCAATATTAAAGGGGCACCCTGACCATCATAGTCCAACACATGCTGAGGTTGCTCAGCCTGTAAGACCCAAGGTGACTCAGGCAAAGCCAAGACAAGAAGAAGTGAAGGTCAAGGCCAAAGAGAAGGAGAAAGATGAGGATGATTACACTGAAACATTTGAGGATGAAAATACACCTGACAATGTCAGTGACCTTGGGGAAGACAAACAATATCATGGTAACTGATACTGCCTTTCTGTATGTGATTTTTGCTAAAGTAGTCTGTTTTGATAAGGTCTTCGATTTGTGGTATGGAAATAAGTTACTGTGTTTTTCCATTTAGCGACTATTTGATGTTGTTGTAAAAGGTATGAGTATCTTCATATCTAACAAATATTGGTGAAACACACCAATTAATTACAAGCTGTTGCTGGTCAGGGAAAGGTTTTGGTTGAAAAATCAAGTGATACATGTTTCCTGTTTCAGTTAAACAGCTGAGTGGTGAAGTGGCTCCCCCTGTTGAGAGTGTGCAGCCAGAACAGAACCAGTACCCAACAACAACAGTACTACACAGTGCAGGTAATCAAGATACTAGTATCTTTAAGACAGATGTCAGTGGTTGTAATGACACAGCAGTGTATGGATGTGGGCTGTGTATGACTGAATCCTATTTTCAAATCCCAGATCATGACAGGTTTCAGGTCATGCTCCTTTCATGATCTGTCGGAAACATTTTGATGATGATGAAAACTCCTTTCAAAATAATGTCTTCCTTCAAAGGATAACTTATGTCTGTGATTTGTATCATTCAGAACATATCAAAATGATACCCAAGGCATTATGCTTTAGGCATTTTAATTGAAAAGCTAATTTGTTAGACTTTAGTCTTTTTCACAGCATTACGCAATTATGTGTGCACACTTGTTACTTGCATTTATCCGCTTATACTTTGTTGTTTAGCAGGGTTAAATGTATTTTGGCAATTTATTATCGCCCGTGCATTTATATTTTGCATATTGTGTGTTCAATTGCGTATGTTTTCTGCACATCAGTTACCATTAGTTTGGTTCTGATTGTTACAGTTTCACCTCTGCATCACATACTCCATGGGACAAACGGGTTAAGTCGGGGGATATACCCTCTTCTCCCTCTTCCTATTTCTCTATGCCCCTACCCCGCACCAGCATTTGCAGCAGCAAATGTCGTCGGTCTGGTTCCTCCATGAGCAGGAGCTCGGCATCTGTTCCTCTGATCTTGGCGGTCCGGGGTTGTTTGAGAGAGAGTAGGGGGCACCCGACCCTTGGGTTTAGGCTCAGGCACGGGTGCTGTCCCCGTGGGAGTGTCAGATCCAAGCCATGGCTTTGGTTTCGTTTTCTCCGCTGGCCCCAAGGTTCTGCACTGAGCACCGGCTCGAGTGCAGTTCCGCTTGCTGGCGATGGGTCTCGTACCGTTGGTCACCAGCAACCTAACTGGTGGTTCTCAAGCACCGGCTTTGCCGCCTGAATCGGTACCGCTCAGTGCATCGGGGGTCCCTGCTTCGGCAGTTGATCCCACAGGGTCTCGACGCCCTAGTTCTTTGGTGAACTAAGGGTAGGCCAATTCGGAAGCTTTTCGCTCGAATCGTCTCTGGGGCATGTACGCGAATGGATCGCTGTAGCACTGACGCCAGTGGTCGTCCCATCGGATGCACCCGATCCCGCGGAGTTTTGTCTTTCTGGGAAGCGTTTACTCCGTGCAGGGTAGCTGAGATCCAGCTGCGCATATTACCTTCGCTTATAAGCGAAGTCGTTATCCTATTCAGTACTCAGTCAGGTTGCTGCTCGCGGTTTGATCTCCTGGAGCTCAACCGCCGCTACTTGATGGGAGAGAATGCGCTATTTGACTCTCCTGTTGTCAACGAGTGTGTCTACTCGACGAGTGCGTCTACGCCTCGATCGCACTTGGAGGGTCGTCGGGCCACAGTCAGGTGTCGGCTTACCATTCCCTTGAGGAGCGGTATCGAAATGCCTTGCAGCAACTTAAGGTTGCGCTACACTGTCTACCTTGCTGTCCTGCAGAGGCAGCTGGTATCACAGGAGACAGGTACGAGGAAGTTACCTTGTCCATGTTAGTGCTGGATCTCAGACAGTGGTGGTTACGTCTGGTAGACGTGTTAGCGACTTACACGTCATGTTAGTGTGGCAGCTCACGGAGTTCTATTCACACGTGTGACTCAATGCGCTTGCGCGAGTCTGATGATATGTGCCGTGATGGCCCTTTGTAGGCTATGGCTCTCTGTTGCTAGATTTTCACTGGCAACACAGCAGGCACTACTGTTCCTACATTTCCGGCTGGGCTCTCTCCTGTTTCCGGGGGGCTTTGACAGTAGTTAGGGATGCTGCAGAGGCTGTTAGTCAGTTCAAGGACTCTGACTCGAACAACTGTCCACCTCTTGCACATGGCCTCCGGTCCTTGGCTTGAGCTACCCAGCGACTCAATCAAGGATGCGCTGCACTGGACTGATTCACTACAGGCACGAAAGGACGCGAACCTCCTGAGCCGTAATTGTCCTGCTGCATGCGGCAGTCTCTCTGCCTTCAGCCGGGACATATTGCTTTTTGTCTGAAGTACCTGTGGTGGCCTCCTTCCGTTATTCCTTCGGAACCCTGGGTTCTGTCCACACTCAGGGATGGCCACATGCCACAGTGGAAGCTGTGGAATCCTTTTGCCGGGATTCGCTGCACTCCAGTGACTGAAGTGCTGGAAAAGGTAACAATACCACGTTCCACAATCCAGCCCTTACTGTACATGGCAGCTGTAGAGATTGGGCCAGGAGATTATGGGGTTCTATTCCATTTCTTTCCTGGCTACCAAGAAAGACGGAAGATTTAGACCCATTCTAAAATTCAAGTGTCTGAACAGCATGATAGAGGTGCGTCTGTCAAGATGGAGACACTACGGTCAGTGGTCTCATCTGTAGAGGCAGGGGACTGTTTCCCATCAATCGACCTCAAAGATGCATACCTCCACGTACAGATGTATCCCGAGTTCAGGAAATACCTCATGTTTTCCGTCGACGGCATCTCCAAGACGCCAAGGGTCTTCACTAGTACCAGCTCAGGTCGCCAGGGCACAGGGAAGCTTTTGTTTCCCACACCTGGATGACTGGGTCCCCAGGGCGCTCTCCCAACACCTAAGTCGAGAATCCACACAGTGGGTGATGGATATTCTTCCCAGGTGAGGTTGGGTTATCAATTTAAAAAATAATAATAGTCAGAACTGGTGCCGACACAGGATCTGGTTTTCTTGGGGATGAGGTTGAGACAACCCGAGAGAATGCGTCCCATTCAGCAGGCGTTGGCACAGCAGTGGTCCCACTCGGAGAGCTATGAGAAGAATCTGGCTGTTCTCCAGTGGTTGATTCCCCACTTCCGGTGGCGGAACGACACCGAGAACCTGTCCAAAGGTTTTCTTCTGGCAACTCCGGTGCTGTCGCTCACAATTCAGACAGATGACTTCCTCACAGGGTGGGGGGCATCCTGGACGACCTCAGTGTCTGGCCTATGGTGCGAGCACGAGGCGACCTTGCACATCAATGTGCTAGAATTGAATTGGTATTATCTCTCAGTTGTTTGGGTTGTTTCCAGGTGGATCTGTTTGCCTCTCGGGTGACAAATCAGATTCCGGTGTTTGTCCTCGGATTCTGGTTCCGAGAGCGTTTTGCCGACATCAGTTGCAGACATAATTCTGGCCTCGTGGAGGGATCCCACGAACATACAGTATGAGGATAGTTGGGCCTGTTATGTGCGCTGGTGTGGAAGTAGAGGGATTCTCAATTCCTTAGTTGGAGTGTTGGAGTTTTTACAGTCTCGATCAGAATCCGGCTTAAATCGCTTCTACTATTCGAGGCTACTCCACGGCTATTTCAGCCTTCCACATACCCGTTAAGGGTGCCTTGTTGGGACAATACCCCCGGGTACAGCATTTTCTTGCAGGCGTGGACAGACTGCGTCTGGTCGTTAGATTTGTCTAGAGTATTGGAATGGTTGCCCACTCCTCTCGTTTATGACTTGGCCAACAACTGTTAAGTTGGAAAACGGCTTTTTTAGTGGTGGTTACGTCTGGTAGACGTGTTAGCGACTTACACGTCATGTTTTCAGATCCATAAGGATCGGGTTAGCATACGCTTACCAGATTCATACTGCCCAAAGATCGATCATTCGCTTCGTATGACTGCGCCTATCAATCTACCTGTGTGTATGCTGCCTGCATCGTCTGATAATACATACCGTAAGGTTCATGTATTAGACTTTAAGAAAACTCATAAAGTTATATTAAGAGAGTAGCCTTACTCCGTAAGGAGAAACAGCTATTTTGCTGTTGTGGAGGCAGCAAAGCTGGTTGCAAGAGTTATCTGCTCTTGACTGTAGGGGGCCTGGGGGCCCTGTAAAGGTGATCCCTCAAGACAAAAACGAGTTTTTTGTTTTGTAAATATTTTATCATCAAAATAGTTACAACTGTCATCGGCATTTTAATGGACATAAAGGAGGGCCCCCAAGGACCCCAAGGAGGACTTTCTTCAAAGAATTCATAACCTCTACAGGTTTGCTTAAGTTTCTTTGGGATATGGTTCAGCACACCTGGTTCTGAACAATTGGTGAATCAAGATTCAACCTAAAATATCTTAAGTGCTACTCTCACCATTGAAACTGAGATTGGCAATGCCTTCTAGGACTGCAAACCTCCACCAAGGATATACAAGAAGGGCAAGGTTACAATTATGGCTGCTTCAACGGGTTTTGAATCTACGTCTGAACGATACTGTTACCAGAGAATCTGAAACCATATCTCCTATGGTTAAGCCCTTAATCAAATGTCTGCATAGGAACTGCAACACTCATCTTTATGTGGACGCATCCCTTCAAAGGTGGGGTGCTCTTTTTGATAATAAAGTGGCAGCAGGGACATGGTCCAAACAGGATTGCTGGTTGCACATCAGTCAGTTGGAAATGAAGGCAGTAATCAGTGTGATACAACATTGGTTGCAAGCGTTGCAAGGAATGCAATACTCATGGTCCATACAGACAACTCCACAGTGGCATATTACATAACAAGCAAGGATCAACAAGATCGTTAAATCTTCAACTGAGTTTTCAACCATTGAACATAGTTGACGAGTTGAACATTTACATAAAAGCATGTCATATTCCATTAGCAAAGAACATTTATGCTGATGCTCTCTCTCATCCGAGCATTTCAGCTCATCACTTGACAGGATCTCCACTCATAGATGTATTTGCAACTCAGTTCAACAATCAGATAAAAATATTCATTTCTCCATTCTTGGATGTTCAAGCATGGGCAGCAGAAGCCCTCTGCATCTGGGAAGGCCTGAATGCACATGCATGCCGACATCCGGTATTAGTAACTCAAGTATTAGCGAAATCAAATAGACAGCAGCATTAAAACTGACTTTGGTTACGCCTCAATGGCCAGCAAGAGTGTGGTTTCCTGCATTCATTCATTCAAATCCAACAATTAAACTACCAGATTAGTTGAATCTGCTAGCACACCAAACACGCACACAAGAATCCAGGAATATTCTAGTTACACATATGGATTGTATCACAATATGTTGAAAAAATGGGGCTATTCCACAAGAGCAGCCAATACAGCTACTTTTTCTCCGTGCAGATATATGCACAAAATTTGTATGATGACAAATGGAAACGGTTTGAAGCTTATGTAAAGCGCAGAGGATTTGCTGTGTCTAAAGCATCTCGTCCTCAATTGGCGGATTACTTTTGTCATCTTTGTCAAACAAGGCAATTAAGAGTATATACACTTTCAGTACAGTAATATCTATGAAATCAGGCATCAAGTTATCTATAGTACTGGAATTACATGGTTACTTTCCTCATTCTAATTGGAGGATCAACAACATAAATTCAAAGCCCCAGCTTGGAATCTTAAAGTTGTTTTACAACACTTCATAATGAGTAATACGAACCATTGGGTCGAACATCCTTTGAATATTCGACACAATAGACACTATTTTTACTTACCGGGCAACCCAGATGACAGAAATTCATGTATTGGATTTTGTTCAACTCCACAAATAGTGATATGGTACACCTGGCACTACGTTTCTATTTTATTGCTGAAAAGCAGTTGCCAGGACATCCTGATAGACAATTTCACATCTGTTGACAAGCTGACACTTATCTACAGTGCTCGGACCAAATGATATGCCAGATCTATCTTTGTGTCCAGCTAGAGTTCTCAAGATTTATTTATAGCAGACCCAAACAAGGAAGCGGAAAGTTCAATGTCGATCTATTCCATTGTCTGCAGAAACATCTACAGAAATCTCACGAACAACGGTGTCAGTCTGGATGAGAACTGTTATTTTACAAGCCTATAAAGCAACAGGACTTGAGCCACCACGAGCTTCCAATCTGCATTAAGTGAGAGCTCTAGCTTCTGCACACGCTTTACATGGAAATTGCTCAATTACAGCGATCATGGATGGCTGTTTTTCTTACATCAGATACTGTGTTGGCAAACCACTATCTCAGAAACATTGCCACAGAGGATGTCTCAGGCATTCACCAATTTGGCCCTTTTGTTGTAGCACAACAGTAACGATCACGTTATATAGGGGTGGTAGGGTAGCCTTGTGGTTGAAGTGTTCGCCCGTCATGCAAAAGATCCGGGGTCGGTTCCCCACACTCACTCATACATTTTATCATCATTTTTGAATTTGGGGGTGGTGGGGTAGCTTAATGGTTAAAGCGTTTGCTCGTCACGCCGAAGACCCGGGTTCGATTCCCCACATGGGTACAATGTGTGAAGCCCATATTCAGGTGTTCCCCACCGTGATATTGCTGGAATATTGCTAAAAACTAAAATCTAAAACTCACTCACTTTTGAATTTGATGTTATGACAAGTTGACATCAACCTATCTCTGTTATGAAAAATGACTGAGTGAGACTATAAGGCTTGTTTGGCAGTACAGTTTAGTGCACATATGACTGACACAGAAAGGAGTTTAACGTTGTTTTGTCCTCACATTACAATTGATCAATTTTCCTTTTTGTCCAGCAACCCCAATATCTGATAGCACCACCCAGCATCATGTGAGCATCCCAGCACAGTCACACCACTTCATCTTCTCCATCGACCTCCGCAGCATCCGTGACCACATCTCCACCCATACCAATAATATTTACCTCAAGTAAGTAATGTCATCATATGGTCATCATATGGAAAGGTTACATTGTCAACATGTTTTTAACACACGTAGCAATATTTATTGCCATTATCATTAATAACATGTTTGTTGAAAATAATTGGTCAATCCCACTGTTACAGGTATTCCTATCCCTTTTTTGGGGTTGCATCTCCAGTACTGACAAACCCTCCAGTGGAGATCAGAAAGGGTATGGAAGTTCTTCTTCCACAATCATTTTGTGCCTTCTCTTTTGCCTGTCCTCTTCAGCAGTTGCAGGACATGTTCCTCCGGTGAGTCTTGTTGTGTTGTATCTAAAAAATGCCAGAAACACAGAGGATCCTACTGTCTAGTTCCTCCAGAGACAACTGTAGTATTGATCCTTTTGAGAGAACTGTAGTATTGTTCCTCCAGAGGTAACTAGTATTGTTCCTCCAGAGGTAACTGTAGTATTGACCCTTTTGAGAGAACTGTAGTATTGTTCCTCCAGAGAGAACTGTATTATTGATCCTTTTGAGAGAACTGTAGTATTGTTCCTCCAGAGGTAACTGTAGTATTGATCCTTTTGAGAGAACTGTAGTATTGTTCCTCCAGAGGTAACTGTAGTATTGATCCTTTTGAGAGAACTGTAGTATTGTTACTTCAGAGGTAACTGTAGAATTGTTCCTTCAGAGGTAACTGTAGTATTGTTACTTCAGAGGTAACTGTAGTATTGTTCCTCCAGAGAGAACTGTAGTATTGTTCCTTCAGAGAGAAATAAATTAGTATTCCTCTGTAGAGAACTGTAGTGTTTATATTTATAATATTGCTCCTTTGGAGAGAACTGTAACATCATTCCACACCAGAGAACTCCAGAGAGAAATGTGGTGGTGTTCCTCAACAGAAAACTGTAGTATTCTTTGTACAGTTGGTTAATTGGTTTTTCATGCAATAAATATGTTACATTATATACATTGTTGTCTATTTCTGTTTCTGTGTTTCAGAGTTCCCCTTATAGTAGAGATTTGGCATCGAGATCGACAGTTGTCTAAAGATATTCTCTTAGGTGGGGCCAGGCTGCCTCTTGGACAGATCATTACTGTGGACAAGTCAAAAGTGATGGTACATGCTTTTTTGGGTGTAAATGCTTAGTAGTCTTCAGGTTAAACATGAAAGTGAAGGAGCTCATATTTTAATGGCATCCAGAATCATCTATCCCAGAGACCCTCGTTTTGAAACATTTCACACACTTATTATAAGACAAAATGTTATGGCTTTATTGCATACACATTTCTTGGCTATTCCTTGCCCCTTCATCAGGATATATGTACTAGTAATGTACATAAAGCCAGGGTGATTTTAAGCATGCATATACAATAAAATTGTTGACAAATTCTGCGACCCATGAAGGTCCTGGGGTAGAATAGGCCTTCAGCAACCCCTGCGTGCCATAACAGGAGACTGTGCTTGTTGTAAGAGGCGACTAACGGGATCGGGTGGTCAGGCTCACTGACTTGATTGACACGTCATTGGTTCCCAAATGCGCAGATTGATGCTCATGCTGTTGATCACTGGATTGTCTGGTCCAGACTTGATTATTTACACACCGCTACCATATGGCTGGAATATAGAGTGTGGTGTAAAACTAAACTTACTCGCTCACTCACTAATTCTGCACTACTTACTTCCTGCACTTATTGCTTATGGCTCAAAAAGCATGGCTTGCCAGATGATGTTAAAAGATATGGAACTGGAATCACCTCTTGGTCTTGGCTGCGACTTGTCTGCACATGCGTTACCAGAAAGTGATGCCTTGCTAGCTGTGTGTTTGCCAGCTGTTCCTTTGTGTCGTAAGGGATTATGTTTTTGATAATAAACTGACTTTTTTGTGTATTGTTTTTTGCTCCACAGTTCTCCTACAAGATAGAGAAGGCATTGTCTTTCTGTTTACCTTTTACGTAAATAAGTCTTTCTGCTTAGTGATGTCACTCGTTTTTATCATGGTCACATCACCACTTAATCACTTCGCGATTACAGCACGTCCTGTTGCTTCTATGCCCTCGGTGGGTGGTCATAGATCGCACCCTAGAAGCAAGACGTCTTCTTGTAAGACGTCATCTGAACTTAGCCGCTCCCCTCTGCTGTTTCGTTTACCTACCATGGAGAAAGACTTTGCCCCTGACTATGAGGAGGATATGGGATCGAATTGCGACGACGCACAGAACTTGTACAAGACGTTTGTATGGCAACAAGTGGCAGTTGTTTGAACATTTTTGTGTAATCAAAAAGCAAGATCTGCTGAAGCTGCCTCCTGAGTTCAAAGCAGATTATTTGCTTTATCTCCAGACGAACAGATGCATGAAGGGAGGCACAATTGCCACTTATTAGGTGGCAATTAACTCGGTTTTAGCGTTACCGTTGACATGACAAGAGTCAAATTTGAGCGTCATATTCATGGTTCTGTCTGTTTGGGACTTTGCTGGGATTTCATTGTAAAAATTCAATTACCAGGACAACCAGATTGACAGTTTTCCAATAACCATTATCATCTGTTGTCAGCAATGATGACAATGCTGAGCTGTTGTTATATCCGGTTTGCGCACTCAAGACATACATTCAGTGCACTAAAGGCGTCAAGATGGTACAAGGAAATGGTTATTTCTTCCCTAGTCCTGGGTGTTTCATGTAGATGTCAGCAAAAACACAATGGCCTTATGGTTAAGAACTACCATCTGAAGCGGATTGACTGGATCCTCCTACGTTGTCTCAAACTCTTGAGATCGGAGCACTTGCTTCGACTATGGCACTTCACAGTAACTGTACAGTGTTGTCCATGATGCAATGTTGTTTTTGGAGGTCAGATATAGTTTTTGCCAGCCAATATTTGCATGACATGGCTGTCACAAACGTTAATGATGTACACTTCGCTCAGTTGGTGTTTGCTCAGCAACTTGCCATTCTCCGAAGAAAGTGACCATTCTACCTTGTGTTTGCTTCCCATGAAACACCATGTAGGAACTGAGTTCTTTTCCTTGGAAACAACAAGATATATCAGTAAAGGAGTATACTTGCGAATTCAAGTCCATGCTTTTACTGCATTCCACAAGCTTTGCATGCTTTGAAACTGAGCGGGTTATTTTCTCATTTAAGACTCAGTCTTATACATGCAAGGGAATATCCTCATATGACATTCCTACCTTCCAGCCTGTCAGATAAAATAAATGCAGGAAGTAAGTAGTGCAGGATATGTTACAAATTTAGTAAAATCCAAATATTTTTTATATTTGTATACTTATCCTGCACAACTTCTGATAAGGGCCCACCCTGTGCTATCAGCTACCTCCCATCTTTATTTGTCTTCTATGGTATTTATGGGAATAATCTGTGGTGGCTGATCTCACCCTCTGGTAACGAGTAGCAGTCGAGACCAGGAAGTGATTGCAATTCTACCTCTTTTAACATCGTCTGGCAAGCCATGCTTTGTGAGCCGTATGCAATAAGTACAGGAAGTGAGCAGCACTAGGGTACTAGGATAAGTATACAAATATAGGAAATGTTTAGATATTACTAATACGTGAATACCACTTCTACATGCTTCTCAAGAACCCCACTGCACACACACAGTGAAGAGGTCAGACTGCAGAGGTCAGACATCCTGACAGCTCAATATATTTCACTTATGTTAACAGGAGCGTGATGTAATGTTGTTCACTGGTCACAAGGGGACCATGGGTTGATGTCCTCATGTTTCATGTTTATGTTCCCTGAGCCCAAAGGGTACCTTGAGGGTACATCAACCCATAATAGAAGAGCTCTCAGCCAATCAGAATTTGTGACATTTATGTGTGAGGTAAGATAATGGTATATCACAGCAGTCAGTGGTATTTGTTTACCTCACACTCAATGTGTTGATGTTTCAGAACAATACAGGGGGCAGTGGCTGGAGACAGGAGTATAGTGACAGGATAGCAGCATCAAGTGTGGATGGGTAGGTGCTATGTGTTGTCTTTCCTGCAGAATAGGGAAGGATCAGTAAGGAAGCCAACTTCCACTATTCAACTGTTGATGCCTAACTATGCGTTTGAGCTTCTCAGCTATAGCGTATCAAGTATCTTCTCTTTTGGTAAAGGTTATTTCTTTCAGATTTATTTTTGAATCGTCATGGACACCATGAATGTCTTATGTTGAAAATCTTTATTCTCATTTGAAGAGCACTGTAGGTCGAGGACATTTTGTAGTGCTATCTTTTGGTTGTGGCAGCAGACTGAAATAGGTTGTTCAGCAGTTCTGAAAAACTGAGCCCTTACTGAATTTAAGAGTCAGTGTGCTTTTTTAAAAATAAATTTTGGGTTGTTGTATATATTTTCCAAAAATTGAATGCACCAGTAATTATTAAAAGGCTGATGTGAAAAGATAACAAAGGGCTGCTCCTATTTCAGCACATTCTTTGTAAACTTTTATGGTCAGTTACCTTTGCCAGTACATTACTTTTCGAGTGTGGATGTTTGTATTCATGGAGGAAACAAGGTTTCTGAAGCTGGATGTATTTATAAATATGTCTGTCACAAACCTCCACTTCCATGAGCAGTTAACATGTTGTGACCCCTCAGGTATTGAGAAGAAACTCCAGATGTCTTCCTATCTGTAATGTGACTTTGTACTCATAATTGAATGTATCAGTGTCAGGATGATGTCATCTTCCACAGGAAGTCAGCCTGTATGTTTGAGATAAGCACAGTTCTGAGCTTGGAGGATTGGGGACCTCTGCCTACAAAGCCTGCGATACCATCATCTGAGAGTCAAGTAAGGCAACTCTTTCAGTGTCATCCAACTACAATATTGGACCTTGTGAAACTGCTTTGAGACTTCTGTTCCAGTTGTGTCTTCACTATTTGACCGGGGTGGTGGGGTTGCCTAGTGGTTGAAGCGTTCGCTCATCATGCCAAAGGTCTGGGTTTGAATTTACACATGGGCACAGTGTTTGAAGCCTGTTTTTGATGTTCCCCATTATGATATTGCTAAGAGTGGCACAAAACCAGCTCACTCTCACTCACACACGTTTCAAATAAGCTCTCATATTAGATCTTTCAAAAGCAAAAAAAAAAAAGCCATTTATGATGCACATAGGGAAGAGAGTTTTCATACATGTCAACTTCTTTATCATGATAAACCTCAGGTGACTAGACGTATGGCACTGAGATACTGATATACTCCAAAACGTTTGTATTCACCCGTCAAAACTCTTCTAAGTTCTCATGTTTCTCTGTGTATGTGTCCAGGGCCTATCATCAGGCTATGCTGCCAGTGCAGTGGAGGCAGGCAGCAGGATGGATACAAGCCCTAGACAGTCGGTCGAGTATAAGGCAGCCCTGGAGCTGGAGATGTGGAAGGAAGGTCAGGAACAGGCATTTGAGAACCAGGTAACAGTCCCATGGACCTTTACATTGATGGGATTAATGCTCTTAGTGTGTATTCATTAGATTTTATATCAGACTGATCCTTCTGATCAAAATCGATGCCTTATGTCATAATATCTGTTATGACAGATTATGCTGTCTGTGATATAGTTTGTAATGTTGAATATATTAACAGTTGTGCTTCTGTGGACTAGATTCCAGAAAATACGAAACTAACCTTGTGAACTGTGTGTTCCCAGCTGAAGCAGAAAGAGGCTGCCTACATGCGTGCACTGGCAGAGGAGTGGAAAAAGAGAGACCGGGAGAGAGAGGTGCTGCTGCAGAAGAAGGTAGGGAGGCAGAGTAGCCAGGATACAGTCTTGTGTTGGGGATAGTCAGGATTTTACCATGGGACACAGTCATGAGTTTGATGTAGTTCGGACACCAGCATGTTCCTCTCTGTGATGAAAGATATCTGTAGGGAGAGACAGGATGGCAGTGAGGGCTTATTACAACTTACTAATGTTTATCCAGGCGTGTTGCAGCTGCCAACCAGAGTCTCTTATGGGAGGGAAGAGGGTGTACCTTGTCTGTATGACTATGTGTGTCTCCACGTGGCCAGAAGGGAGTGGATGGCCCATGTTTCTTGCCTGTAACTATGTGTCTCCCCAGGTGGCCAGTAGGGAAGGATGGCCCCTGCTTCTTGCCTGTAACTATGCATGCCTCCAGGTGGCCTGTAGGGAGGGCATGGTCCATGTTTCTTGCCTGTATAACTATGTTTATTACCCTTAAGATGAATTTGTCGAATTCTGATTGGTTAATTACCAAAGTATACAAAATCATGTAGGAACCGTACACCCTGTCAAATCTGTCACATGACACACTACAGGGGTTATACAAATGACCTTCTGGAAATATCATGGTGAAACATTTTGCGTTTCATTCTGCCGAACGTTGAATGTTGTTGTTGTTGTTGGAAGAAAAACTAAATTAAAAGATTGTAAGGGCAATGAATTCATCACATGATGTTTTGAAAGGGTGTACAGGACTGTAAGACCCTTGTCACCAGGTGGCCTGTTGGGAGACGATGGTCCATGTTTCTTGCCTTTATGACTGATATATGTCTATAGGTAGCGGAATACACGCAGCATGAGGAGCAGCTGAAGAAGGCCCTGGCCAGTCTGGAGAAGAGGGACAAGCAGTTGGCTGTCAATGAACAGGAGGTGGGTGTGGTCACACATACAAAAACTGGAATGCAGACTTCATGATTATTGCTTTGTTGAGTGTGGGTACTGTTGGTCATTCAATATGATAACAGTTTCCTGAGAGATTTTGTAAGTACTGCCTTGCTAAGTCAAACTTAGCTCACAAAGAGAATATATAGTTGACCCACCAATTTAGCTAAGATACATGTGTGTAAATGTCTTAGGGTCTGTCACCATGGCCTGTGTATACAGGTGATGGTCTATACATGTAAGCTCTTTCCTTGAATTTGGCCTGTAAATTCTTTATGTCAGTTTCATGATATTACAGAATATATGCATATAGAGCCATGGCCAGTACTAAGGCAGTGTGTGATATTTGAAATGTTTTAAAACAATATTGTCTACTGCATTGTAATGTCTGATGGTCAGTTAAATGTTTTGGCCGTAGTTTAAATATTGACTCTTCTCCTCATCAGGTTTTGCGTCTCCGGACTGACCTTCAGCGCGACCATGAAAGGAAACTGCAAGAGATGAAAGAAGCCTCACATCGACACAAGGAGGACTGTGACCACAAAGTAGAACTGGAGAGGTGAAAACAATACTTCACTGCACAGTGGGTGCTGCTGCAGTTTTCATCAATACCAGCTGCTTATCCCTTAGTGACAAATAATATATTGGAACAAAAACACCTGAAACATGGAAAATAAGGAACTGTGGGTAAAATCATACAATGATCACTATGGAATTTAGCATATTTATTGACAGATTTGCCCTTTGGTGAAAGAAGTTGACATGCTGTTGTATGACTCACATACTATTCCAAGCATTCAGTGGACGTATCTCAGTTCTGATTCCTGAAGATCCCTGTAAGAACTGGTCTTCAGCAACCCATGTTTGTATAAGAGACCACTGAAGGGATATGGTGATCAGGGTCATGGACTTGGTAGGTGTCATTGTATTACATCCTAGCCGATTGATGATCACTGGATTGTCTGGTCCTTTTTGCCACCACATAGACGAAATATTGCTGTGCTGACAAAGAAACTCAATTCTGTCATGACATATACCACCATTCTCTATTTCAGGTGTATTTTGTGACAGATTTGTATAGCACAGGCCCGTAAATGCCCATCCAGTACTCTCATAACCTACTGAAATATAGTAGGAGTGAGAGTGAGTGAGTGAGTGAGTGAGTTAATTCTGTGAGGCACTAAACAATATTCCAGCTATATGGCTGTGATCTGTTAATGATCGAGCATGGACCAGACAACCAGTGATCAACATCTTGAGCATCGATCTATGCAACTGGCACACAATGACATGTGACAATCAAGTCAGTGAGCCTGACACCTGATCCCGTTAGTCGCCTCAGTGACAAGCATAGGCTACTGAAGATCAATGCTAACCCAGATCTTCACAGGTCAAAATAAAGTAGGAAGTTACTTGCATGAAGATTGTGACCTCACTTCCAAAACAGAGATACTGGGAATTCATTTTGTAACAAAATAGAGATGTACCCTTGATAATGGCGTCTTTGTTCACAGCAGTTTTACACCCAAATCCTCCCACTTACCCGCTTCAGTGTAGAAATCTGCTGCCATTTCATTTTCCTTTCTCTTCTTCAACATCTTTTACATGTTTTTTTTCAATGTTTCAGGATGAAAGTAAACGAATTAGAAGAGTTAGTGTCCAGATACAAACAAGAGGTAAATAGTATGGATCCACTATGACATAAATATGATATGTTTATGAATATATGTATCAGAACAAATATGAATATTTAATCATAAATACCTTATGATCAAGAAATTAGAAAAACAAATACATGTATGTCATATAATTGCTTAATTGAAACATTTACATGATATTTTGTATAATGCAAAAAGTGCAATATATCGTGAATGATGCCACATGTCCTAATGCTGTAAAAGGCCTTGTGTATAGTTTAGATTTAGCATATCTTGCTTAGATAAACTAGTTTCAAGTAAACCACTCCCTTAAAAATATTTGTAAATATTGGATTCTGGTCAGCATGAATAATGAACTGAAATCATGAAAGGATATTCTGAACAAAATATTTGATAGAATCACAACACATGTAGTAATTAGAAATGGTTCGGTTGTATACTAGTGTTACATTTGTGTGGCATCATAATGAGAACTTAGAGTGTCATGCATTTGAAGTTTTGATATGATGGACGGTTTGTTGTTTAATTTAAATTACTGTTTTTAAGGGTAATTCACTGCTATATGGCTTTGTTACATTCTTTAAGGTTGCCGATGGAGATAAGAAGCTCAAAGCATTAGAGAAGGAATTTTCTATTTACAAGGAACAGCAGAACACAAAACCTGAAGTGCGACTTCAGTCAGAGATCAACTTGCTTACATTAGAAAAGGTAGGTTTTGATTCCAGAGCTTCCTGTGATCAGGTATATATCGTCTTGCAGGGATGGGTGACTGGGTATAGAATTATGTAACTTAGTATCATGGACTCAGTGGTCATTGGTCTAATCTGAAATCACATCATTATGATGAAGGTGAGTTTTCTTACCTGTTGTTTCACCAGTTATGAAGATCCTCTTACGTTCATTCCTTCCCTCATGAAGCTGAAATGCTTTAAAATACTGAAAGTGTTTTTCATGTCTATTTTACTGTTCCATTCCTTTCTATTCACGCAAGTTGTGCTCCATTATAGTGTTTGAATAAGGATTGGTGAACAAGCTAACTAAGATGTCTCAGGTTAATGTGATTCCTAGCTGGTCAGCACGATTTCTTCTTGTGGATTTCACGCTAATGATAAATGAAGCATGCATTATTTTGTGTTTTTACAAGATACTGTTGTGGGATAGAAATACTATTCAACCCAACTCTCTCATTTACTGTGAGCCATTATAGGCTTCATTTTTTGTAGTTTTAGCATTGTTATTATGATCCCTACTGATGTATTGGGTGGCTTGGGACTTGTCACTTATGGCAGCTGTGTCATAGCAGGGGCAGAACCAGGATTTTAGAGAGGGGCTGGTGCACATGCTTCATAATGTCGAAAGGTTAGGTGGAGATGGTGGGGTGCACACTTGCACATACACATGCTGATTTTGCTATGCTTTATGCCTGATGTTTAGTGGTGTTCTTTGTATATGAAGAGAAGTCATGAGGGATTTTATGCCAAGAGTAACTGTATCACTTTATGTTCTACTGTACAGACAAGCTGCTAAAATATATTTGAGATGGACAGTGTTGTGTTGACAAGTCCATTCCCTATTCTGTTTGTATGTAAAGGAAACACCATCATTTGTTCAGGTTGAGCTGGAACGGAAGCTAGATGCAGTCAGCAAGTCAAAGGTGCACTACAAGCAGCAGTGGGGTCGTGCCCTGAAGGAGTTGGCACGCCTGAAGCAACGGGAGCAGGATGTGGCCCGGGCGCAGCTCAAGAAACAACAGCAGGAACTAGAGCACATGAGGCTCCGCTACCTTGCTGCTGAAGAGAAGGATGTGGTGCAGGCTGAGAAGAAGGAGCTTGAGGACATCAAGAACCAGCTCAACAAGTAAGAGTCCTTATGTTTAAAAACAGAATACTGCTCAGTGAGTAAGGGCATAGATAGCTTGGATAGCTGGATAAAAGCTGTCTCTGAGATCTTTAATGAAAATATACACATGCACAAAAGTTAAGCACCACTATTTTCATAGTGTATTTTCAGAAATACAAACTATAAATGTTTATGACTGAATTAGCCTACTGAAAGTTATCAGAATCTGCAAAGTTGTGTTTTACGTTGCATGTGACCTCTAAGATTGTCAAGATATGACAATTTGTCATCATCACAGCATCATCACCTGTTAAGTTGCCAAACATCATCAAACCAATGATTTCATTGACAGTCATAGATCTCGTTGTGATAGTTACCATTGAGTATCCAAAGTAGCATATCACAAAAATTGTGGGTGGCGCTTAACTTTTGCGCATGTGTATATAAGAGATGAGTGTCAGTGTCAAGAACTGTAACAGTCCAATGGAAGTAAATGGCCCTTAATTATGGTTAACTGTTCGGGGAACTGCAACTGTAACATAAACTTGTAACTAAAGTTTACATGTTAGGGAAATTTTCGCAGTATTGTAGAGAAATTTTATAGTTCTGAATATTGTTGTATATATTTCCAGTGTTTTAGTGAGTGCTGAAACATTACTTCAGCATCCTGTTTCTCAGTATTTGTCATAATGTACAATGCATTTCAGATTAAAACTGATAGAAGAAGAACGCCTGAAGTCATCAACCGACTCCAACAACATGCAACTTAATAGTCCCAAACAGATAAACAGTCACAAGTCCCATGATCTGGACTCAAGTCTAGATGAACACATAACCCGGCTGATAGAAGAAAGGGACACCCTGCTGAAGACTGGAGCCTACACCACACAAGACAAGATCATTGCAGAGTTAGACAGACAGATTAGAGAGGCTATTGCACATAAAAATAGCTAACACAGACAACATGCTGTAAGGTATATTCAGTATCAAGTATTGCAACACTATATCAGCTTTCTGTGATCAGTCTCACTTGAGACTTGTGAGGTAGGACATTGGATAGAGTGTATAGAGTGATCCTATAGCATCATGGGGTCTGTAGTATATACCATGGGTGTCATGTCATATCATCTAAACCTATCCAGTATGCTGGTGTGTGATAGCATGTTGAAAAATATTAGTTACACAGAAGTGTATGACCACATTAAAACATGCAGAGTGAGCAGTAGAAATGTTCTTAGGCAATAAATGTCTTAAATACATTGACTGAGGCTGAGTGACATTTAGCGCAGACTAACCAACAACAGCAAAAGCTGCCTGTCAAATATATTGCATAATTAATGGTCACTGTCAATAGTTATAACACAGAGCAACTTTCTCCGACAGATGATTATTGGTTACAGTTATGGTAGTGTACATCAAGCTTTTTGCATAGTTTCAACATTGATTCTTCCATCTAAACCCACAAAATATTATCTCCAAATATGTAATACACATTTATCATCAATTATATCAACCTTCCTATGTTAAACCATTGTGTCCAATGTCATGTCAGTGATTTGGCAGAATATCACCTTTTAATGCCAGTGCTTGCAAATTTCGTCTTGTTAATGAAACAGTGAGACTCTTCTGGTCTAGAGGAAACCCCAGGATTCAGATGCTTTTTGTTAGGAGTGTCAACATACAGCACTACATAACAATGATTAGATGTCAGGACTAGATATTAGCCATGACAATATACATGCCCAAACACTGATATCATACAGGAACATCCTACAAGTTGCTGCAGATTCAACCAGCTCTCTGGCTAGAGTTACCTTCAATGATGCAGGTGGTCTAGTGCAATTTTCTATGCCATGATCAAGGGATTGTAGTCAAGAATGTCATTATTGATTCAGATCGTGACTCGGTAACCATCATTTGTCATACTGGAAATCTGTAAGTCATCAGTTTTACAGGAAACTACCACACACGGGTTTGAATGAGGCTCACCAACTCCAGCTGTAGGTTGGATGACATATAGTGTCCTGCAACCATCGACATCTGTTTTGTCCTATAGAAATGCAGAGTAAATGCTTCCATGGAATCAGTGACCGGATACAATGTACATATGACATGCTCAGTTTGTAAACTGTTCGATGTTATGTACTTGTATGTTAGAATTTACTGCCAAACAATGTTCAAACTATTTCTCTCTGTGCCATTGTCTTCGTTAGTTGACTTTGTAGAAACAGCATGAAACTGTGTACAGTGTACTGTATTTTGCTTTTATTTGTTTGACTTTAGCAAAATGGACCTCCAAATTTCTGTCAGGGCTTGTAGATTTTAAAGCCTGCAGGCAGCAGCAGGTCCTGATGGCCATATGGAAATCAAACTATTGTAAACACTGCTGCCAAATGAATGATATTCCCATGCATTTATCAATATCCTGGCACTGTTAGGGAAGTCTTCTGCTTTCGATGTTCTATGAAGACAGCCATAAAGACGGTGAAGCCAGGTGTATCTCAGAACTAGCATTAAGATGACAAAATAACTTCAGTCATGTTTTTTTGGTCTTTTGAGCTGTATATTTTGATGTATGCAATTCTGTTCAATATGGGCAACAGACAAACCACTGCTCATTTGTTGAAATAAAATATCACAATGAGGTTGATTTTCTGGAAGAAAGATGTTTAGTGGAGAGGAACTAAGTGCTTGGTGGGTCACAGCAGGGCCTTTACTGTTGCTGACCTGTGTACATATAATATTTACAAGCATAGGCATTACTGAGATGCCTTGCCTGTTAGCTTTCATCTGGAATGTTTTATATCTTAGATATTTGTAAAGTGTCAATCTTAAATTAAATGTAGGAATCTCTGTAAATAGTTGTGTAAATATATTTATTGTTGACATGTCATTGTAATAATTTTGTACGAATTTGTGAATATGAAATAAATTTATATCAAGACAAACATTAATGTGTGTATTTGGGTCAACTTTAGTTTGATATGATGTATTTGTTTGACCAATGCTGTACATATGGGCACAATGTGTGGAGCCAATTTCTGTTATTCAAAGCTATAATATTGCTAGAACTTTGCAAACAGTGGTGTAAAACCCAACTCACACCATGCAGTTGGGAGACAACATGTGATGAACCAGTTCACTGAGTCTGGCTACACAATCTATTCAGCTGTTTCAAATAATGACAGGTATGGATTACTGGGCGTCTTAGTCTTTCTTGTAACTGCCACAGATTTTGATTTTGAGTAATTCCTAAGTTAAAGGGTGCTGTGTTATGGACTGTCAACATACCTCAAACAGCCTTATTCTTTCCATTTTAGAACTTGACATCCGTAAATCCTCGCTCTTTCTGTGTATCACTTCTAAATGCCAAGACCCTAATTCCATAGTTGCTGTTGACCGGGGGTTGCCATAGGAAGAAACTGACATGATGATTGGGAGTTGCATTGTTTGTCTGGCAGCTTCGCTGTTAAGTCTTTGAAGGGCATTTAGAAGTGAAATACATAAGAATGAAGATTTTATGGATATCAACTTCTTTATTATGAGTACACACCATTTCGGAGTTAATGCTTACTCCTTTATCAGGTGAATGAGAATGGGGTACAGAGCTATATTTATGTACAGGTAAAACAATAGCAAAGTAACAAGTGGAATGAGTTAATTAGGCCATCGAGATCCAGAGACAGACACCAGCAATCTACCGTGACCAAGGAGTGTACCTACCAAGTGCCTGGGACTTACTGATAAATTAATCTTATCTATCTGTGTACATTCCATCATGTAATTCATTAGTGTTTACACAACAGTGTGCCAATGTATAGCCATCTACCCGTGTACATCCTTATCATCTTGTGTTTGTACATCATCAACCCTCATGTAAATCATATACATCATCCTTAATCCCCAATCATGTGTTATGTAAACATCATCCAATCATGCGTAATGTATCACCATTGGCTTCCATCCTTATCCCCAATCATGTCCATCGTCCCAGGCACTTGGTAGGTACACTCCTTGGTCACAGTAGATTGCTGGTTTGTGTCTCCGGATCTCGATGGCCTCTTGTAGTTTCCTTGGGCGCCAGTTGTTGTTGTTGGTAGATAGTATCCTAGTGTCCTCCCATCGAATTGAATGTCCAGGGTTCATGAGAATGTGTTCAGAGATGGCCAATTTCTGGTCGAGTTTGCTGACGGAGGTCTGGTGTTCCTTCATTCTAGTGTTGATTGGTATCAGCGTTTCTCCAATGTATAGGTCGCCACAGTTGCAAGGGACCTGGTAGATGCATCCTCTCGGGTTATTGTGTTCACAGCTGGGTCCTTTACCGTTTGACAATTTTGAAAGGACTTAAACTCTTTAACGACCTTGGAACCACCCGGCCATGTATTATTGTCCATGAGGATGAATTTCGATACAGTTGCACCAGCATAAGGTCTACTGTAGTGATCCATGATCCGTGAAATGTGGGCAGTAACTCTGGATCAACACATGCAAAACACCGGCGTCAAGCACTGATGTGTAGTCGTGGTCTGTCCAGTATAAGCATGCGAGCGTGTGATGTGAATGCATACTGACAGTTACCGGAGACCAGCCTCGGCACAGAGTGGAAATGCTAACGCTAATGGTTTTCAAAGGTTAATGTTTGATGTAATGTCAGTTTAGGCGTGATGACGTCTTGTTGCAGGCAAGAGACACCTGTTCTCCCTATTCCTGGTAAGAGCTGTCGACCACCTGCAGGTCGCTTGTTGACCGATCCAGCCGTCTGATCCTGTCCCTGTTGATCACACGTTGGCTAACACGAAAGATGTTGCGACTTGACGTTGTGTAAAAAAGTTCTTACGGAAATTGTGGACACACAGGAGCCGTAGTGGACCATACATACACCATACCAGTTACTGGTGATACCTTGGGTAAAACTGGATGTTTAGGGACTGTTCACAATTTATGGTGGGGCTGTTAAATTATGATTTTTATTAAATTGCATGTACAATGTGAATGGCACCCTTAGTCTATATGTGCACTCGAGTCCTTACTTCTCTAATAGGAACGGAAATAGAAGCATGTCGATTTCTAATGATTTCTAAATATTTTTTCTTTCTGTTTTTGGATAAGTATGGTATTTATGGTATTTATGGTAATCTTACCATAGAAGGGACAGGTCCGTTACAAGTGTACAACTAGAGTTAAACTAAGGGTCTTCATTGCAACATAGACATGCCAGATTCATTGACAACCCGTGGGCATATTAAGGAGATGGCGATGCCATGTTTCGTGTCTCAACCATGTTAGTCAGGCATAATTTACCATACCTAGCGTGCTAACAATGATGTGATCTGCAGACTTATAACGGCAATTAAAGAGAAGAAGAAACATCCCACTTCAACTGCGTAGATCGATGTACATGATGTTGATCTCTGGATTGTCTGGTCCAGAGTCGATTACTTACAGACTGCGTCGACATAACTGGAATATTGCTGAGTGAGCAAAACTAAACTCACTCACTCAATGCTGGCAAGTTTAGGCTACCGAGTGGATCTGACGATCAGGTCCGGTAACTGTTGTTGTTTGTGTGTCAGTGTATCTCTTGTCTGAGATCGTTTTGTTCAATGACTAGTCATCTTGGCAATACTCATTTCTTTCCGGATAGATGTTATATAGCATACCTGGATATTGGTGAACACGTACAGTTGTATACACCAAACGTCCTGCGACGAGTTCTGTAAAATAGTCACGCAAATTACCTGTGGAAATAATTCCACTGCAATCTAAATTGGTATATTATTTCTCACGCAAAGAATATCCCCAAATCGGTATAATCTACACACGCTAAGAGAAAACCTGTCACTTTGTTACGTAGTAACGATTTTACGTTCGCTTCAGTAAATTGCAGCCATGTTGACATTTCAGGTGTTTCCGCAACATGTCCCCTAAACAAGCCCTTAGTTTTCCAGTTACTTCTTTTTTGTGGGGTTTAATCGTTTTAAGACTTTTCCGTTGGAGTCCGATGAAATCTAATCAAATGACACAAAACTGACCAACGCTTTGTGAACGAAAGTTACTGTAAATGGAAAAATGTGTCGGAATATGGAAGGGAAGTAACTCTAAACGCGGACGTTGCCATAACAGCACAAAACAAAGCAATTGCAAGTGCTCATACCTTGTGGACCCCAAATGAGGGTTAAATGACGAAGGTATGTTTATGTTTTAGTTGACTTAACATTACGTGTAACCTTTGACACATGTAGTTTGTAATGTTTTGGTTTCTTAGATGCTGACCAATACAAACGTATCGACACAGCATATTGTCACAGCCTCCAAGGTGATTTGGGAGTATGTGTACATTTTCACACAATTAATTCTGTATATTATAAGAGGTATGCAAGCGTGTCCATATTTCAGTACTAGGGAATATTTCATCTGTGCTCTTGCGGTATGATTTGCCTTTATTTGATAGACGTTGGATTGATTAGCGTTGTGAATCGAGTTTGTTTAAATTGTGACATTTAAAAAAAATGACACTTCAACTGATTACAGGGCTTGGTACATTTTTGGGGAGACTGTAGTGAACACTGGGCTGACGGGCTTCTCCTGACAGAAATTGGGGTTAAGAGTTCCGCCCATACCCCACAACCCAATCAAAAACCAAAATTACAAACTGACATGCATGCCTCACCTTAAATAAATATAAATTCATACATATTTTTATGACCAACACAGGAGCAGTATTATTGTGTACTATCAGTACACAAGTGCTGTTGATGTGTTGTCCTCATGGACAATGTGCTACCTTCATGATATTGACTGTCATGGATTGATTATATAACCAGGGGCCGATCAATTACCCAATACACTTTATCTTACCTCACACATGAATATCGCTTTCAGACTGGCTAAGCACTATTCTGCTATTTTCAATGTACCCTGCTTACAGGCGACGTATTATTTTCAGTGTACACTGCTGGGAATCCCGAACTCTTCTGGTGCTTCATGGTAGTACTTCTTTGTCTCGAATAACATTGAATTACGCATGAAGCACGGAAATTACCGATGTTTTGTGATTGAAAATCGATGGACAGGAAGATAACTCTAAATCTGTTTACCTTGTGTTGTCTGCCAAATGGCAATTCGCCTCGCATTCAACAGAAGTGCTTCAACCAGTTCCAAATTAAAACTCAGGTGTTTGGTAGGATAATTATGTTGTTCACTGGTCCCTGCAGGCTTGAGGAACATAAACAAACCTCGAGGGTACATAAGTCCATGGCCCCCCAACGACCAGTGAACAACTTATAATGTAACATATGTCATATTTGGGTTTACACATTCTTTGTAAAGTACAAATTGTAGTACTATTTTGGTTGAGTCCCATCCAGGGTTCAAACCTGCACGCTCAGAGTCAGGCATCTAATCACAGCACACAAAGTCAGCAGTCTAACCCACTCAGCCACTGCGACTTCCATGAAAATGAAACTTGGACAACTGGTAGTGTAGACTACGTACATTGTGTACCCCTCTGATAAGTGTAAACTGGCACAACTCCCACAGTCGAAAGCTATGATTACATAATACCATTTAGAAAATCATAAATCATACCCTATACACTGTTCAATTGTAAGTGCCATAACCGATCGTGGAGAAATAAGTCATAATTAATTCTTTAACCATCAGTGTTTTCTGTGCATATTTTTGTTTTTATATTTATCAGATGTGGGTCTACATAGATTCACAAATGATCTTACACTCATGTTAGAGTATGTGAGTTCTGAGTGTAGCTGAGACTATGTAGTGCAACATTATAAATGACCCAGTACCTAGGAGTTTCACCTGTTCCCCCATCCCAAATAATATTTGTAAATTGATATGTACTAAAATTATTAACAAAACCTGCCACAACAATTACTAGAGAACTCACAAAAATGACTAAAAGTCCAGAATTTAGGTTAGGATAAGGGTTAGGTTTAGGTTTAGGTTTAGGTTTAGGTTTAGAGCTGGTTTAGGGTTGGGGGAACTGTACTGATACAGTAATACAGTATTGTATCCTTTCACATGCATGCAAAGGCAGATGCACAGATTGGGTGTAGCCCATATAATGTGAAGATATGGTCAAATACTGATTTTGTTAAACCAGATTCAGTTTTGGGAATGGTCTCTTGTATTGTGGAGTATTTGTAGTTATTATCAGGTATGAGGCGCTGAGGTGAAAATCTTCCTATGTATACTCATTAAGCATATTCCTTTGTAGTTGTCAGTGTTGTTAAAACTCGTTTCTTAGGTACTGGGATGATTACTGAACAAGACCAGCAACTGGCAAACATTGTCAAACCTCTTATTGAAGCATTTATATATGAAAACTGTTATGATCTCAAACATGGAATATTTTATCGTTTCCTTCAAGATGTGGTTAGGAGCTTTTCCACTTTTTAGCATTATGATACAAAGAATTTCATCTTGTGATGTTGGTATTTTGACACTGTGTTTGTCAGCATCGGTTTAGTATTGTGAGGAAATGTCTAGAATATTGCTGAACACATCACTGTTATTGTTGAAAACAATATCTTTCGATAAAAACACTCTTACAGTGAATAACCCACTTAGCCTTTCAGATGCTCCTTTTTAAAACAATGTATTTACTTCCAAAACCTAGTGAGAGAATGGAAAGTGTCACAGAGATTTAGACAAATGTCAGAATTATGGCACCAGTAGCAGGATTTGTACTGACTTCTATTTTTTGCAATGCTTATTTCTATTAGAGTCAGTATGCCTGTCTAAATGTTCTCAATGTTTTGTGAACATTTTGTATTATCATCCCATGTTTGCCACCTAGAGGTTGCTTAGTATGGCTATCATTCATGAATACATGTAGTTCTTTTCTTCATATAGTTGGCAAATCTTAAATAACATGGGCAAAATCATCAATACCCTATCAACGACAGTCTAAGTAAACTTATCCTCAGTACCTTTCGTTACACTCCACCATTGTGTCTAACAAAACGTTATGGGAGGTCGCGTCAGGTAACCTTTGAGACTGACCAATCAGAACACAGCTTACCAAATTAGGAAAGTGCACATTTGCACATCCCTTATGAACTTTTTATCTCGAAAAGGTTTGTACCTGAACGATTCCGAATGCTATTTAGCGTACGCTCGCTTCCGGGTGATGCACACGGCGTATGTATTGCCATGACAACGATGAGTAAACAGTCGCTGAAAATAGTCTTTTTGACAATATTCAAGGATGTTATCTAGCGGAAATATTTGCTAATGGTAACCATGTCAACAGAAACCCCAAAGCGTATATACTGCAGGTCAAATAACTGTGTTATATGCTGATTTTTGTTTGTGGAGAGATCTGTGTTGGTGACCTGAATATTTTGAAAGTCCCTCCGATCCCTAAATCATAGCCGTTGTCTGATTGGTTAAATCTATTTAACTGTCTCACATTTGATTGGACTGTCATTGGTTGCTCAAAGGTTACCTGATGCGACCTTCTTTTAGGTTTTGTTAGACTCAGTGGTGGAGTGTAACGAAATACACTGAGACGAAGTTTACTTAGACTGCCATCAACGAAAAACTCCAGTTGCTGATTACAAGACACCATCTTTTCCTTTAGGCTAGTCAAGTAGCCTAGTGGTTAAAACATCTCCTCATCATTCCAAAGACCCAGGTTTGATTCCCCACTTTGGTACAATGTGTGAAGCCTAATTCTTGTGTCCTCCACCATGATATTGCTGGAATATGCTAAAAGCAGCATAAAACTAAACTCACTCACTCACTCACATTCAGACTTATCAAAAAGGGATTCATTCCCCTGATCTTTACTTTGAAACAAAGAGACATTGCTTATCCTATTTGCTGTTCCTTTTAAGGAATTTGCATACCATTTCCAGTGGTAAATGATCAAAATCACTACCTAATTGCCATCTTTGAGTGCCTCCCTGACATGTGGGCACTCTAATGGATCCCAAGGCTGATTATTCTAGGATTTCCCAGTTGGTTACATTCATAGTGCTTTGTAGCCAGTACATGTCTTCCTGCAATTGCCCATCTTTGATCTCTGAAGTTATGAAACAAATGTTTCATGGTGTCATTTACCGGGAAAAAGAAAGATTATTGGTATAAGGGACAGAAGTTCCATCTGTATCAGAATGCATATCTTTTTGTATTGTTACTCCTCTAAAGTTTACAAGATTTATAACTTTTCCATTGGTCACATAGATCAACAACAAAATTTGTGGTCATTTGGTTTATTGTGGCTCTCCTTAAATTACAGTAAACACTACTCCTGCATTCCTCGGTAATGAATTGCTTAGCATAAATATTTACAGAAGCTTTGATAAGTAGGTCTTGAACTCAGGCTTTGAATTTAAATAAATACCTCCACTACAACCCACTATCTTAGTGAACACAATGAAAACATTCCTTCTGAAACTTTGGAATGATTTTGGGCTTATGTTAATGGTGACAGTCATGAATGTTTGGCAGCAATGTATGACTTTTCTTCAGTATCTACTAGATTTGTTTTTACTTCTAATGTATTATGTCAACCCAGTTGCCAGATATGCAGGACTATAGCAGAGGGAACTCTAGGTCAGCATTCCAAGCAAACACGTTGGGGTTATGGTTGGATCAAAGCCGGCAAAGAAATGAAACCTTAATGTTGGATTAATGTCTATATTCCTCAATACAGAGATACTACCATAAAGCAAGCAATACATTCTTCAAGCTGAATTCACTTTGACCTCTATGCTTGAAATAGAAGGTCAATAGCTGCTCAATAGCAGCACAGTGAAATGGAGACATTCTTCATAGAGTTCCTCTGGATAGTTTGACATTGAGCCAAGAAAACTTTGCAATCATATAACAGGTAATTGATATTATTGTATATTTTGAAAACAATTTTTGAAGCTAGGCCAAGGCTGAGACCTAGGACTGAGGTGCTTTTTCAACCCTCAAATGAAGAGGGAGGAAAACATATCACAAGAGATCTTCAATCATATCCATTGACTGTCCTTGTGCTTTGGTCACTGAATGTTGTGATGACACAAACATGAGCCAATGAATTTAGCAGGGACCTACTTTGGTATAAAAACTCTTGGTTGTCTAGTCCTTTCAGCAAACATAATTAGTTGTCTGACAAAAATACATGTTTACCATGTATTTGTAGCTGAGTGTGGGGTCATCCCACAGATGACATCCTTACCTGGTCAGTTTGCTGATGTGGTTAACATCTTTGGCCATGTTAGGTGTCTGAGTTCAGAACAGAAGGTCAGTGGTTCAAATCCCAGCATAGGACTTTGAACTTTTGTGGCCACTACACACACATGTATGTTCATACTAGTGAGTGATTGAGTTTAATTTTACGCAGCATTCAGCAATAAATAATCGAGTCTGGACCAGACAATCCAGTGATCAACAACATGAGCATCGATTTGCGCAATAAGGAACCGATGACATGTGTCAACCAAGTCAGGGATTGGGAATGGGTAGTCATTCTCGCTGACTTGGCTGACACATGTCATTGTATCCCAATTGTGTAAATTCATGCTCTTGCTGTTGATCACTGAATAATCCAGACTAGATTATTTACAGATTGCTGCCATATAGCTTGAATATTGCACACATAAAAACACAGTAGACTCGTGCACCTAGAGGCAGCGAGAGTTGTATACTCCTAGAGGCAAGAAGAGTTGTATACTCCCAATGGAGTTGAAATTGATGATATGATGTGCCGTTGGAATATTGACATCCAGTGATTGAGGGAAACAAATACCATTGTCTTTAGCAAGCAATAGTTGCCTAGGTGTATGAGCTATATAAATATCTTATAATAGTAGCCAGCAAGAGAATGAGAAACAACAAAGGGTCACATTCTTAGAGCTATTTAGAGTATCATGCCACTTGTGTCATTATTGACTGACAGTTCTGTTTGCTAGTGGAAATATACTGTAATTATAATTCAAAAGCAATGAATTTGCCTTTCTGCAGTGTCTAAAAAATTGAATGTATAATAAATTCAAAATACAACATGTGATGACTGAATTTGTAAAACCTGATTTGATAACAAATATCAGTAAACAACATGCAGGAACACACACCTCCCCTGCATAGACTGCTTGAAAGCTTCACATAGGAGAAATTTTTGGAATACTGTTGTGAGAGAAGTGATGGATGAAAACTTGTCAAATGACCATCATACATCTCAGACATCATCATTCCTTCATTGGGAAGATGTGTATTGACAGTTATACATCAAGTATACTCTAGAGTTCTAAAACAAAGCTTAAAATCTAAAATGGGTGAAATATGAAGTTGATAAAAGACGCTTTGTTAATGTTTTTTCTTTCATCACAGACACCACAATGACGATGGGAGACACAGCGGTTATGGATATCATCAGGCTGGCCCAGAATGGACAGAACCTGTACACACAAGGCAATGTTACAGGTGCCTTGGAGGAATTTAAGAAAGCTTATGAACTTGCAGCACAGACTGACTCCATCTCAGTGAAGGAGACCTGTCTCTACAATCTGGCCACAGCCTATGCAACTAACAGAAAAGGGAAAAATGCCCTTGAGTGTTTACAGAAATTAAGTAAGAGCTACCTTGACACATTGAATGAAGGGGAACTGACTTTCATTCGTGGACTGGCAGAACAACATTCTGGAAGAAAACAGTCCCAAACTGTTTTCTTGTACAAGAAGGCTCTGAATCAGTTAAATTTGCTGCAGAGTAATATGAATGCGTCATTGAAGAAGTACATTCTGGAGCAGTTGTGTGAGCTAGAGCAAGACAACGAAGAAGCCTTGATTGACTACAAGCAGCAATTGTCTGGGGTGTACGGGTATCTGAAATGTCCACTGAAGGAGATCCAGATGTTGTGTGATGTAGCCAATCTTCTGTTTACAGTCAATGCCATAGATAAGGCATACAGTGCTGCTGCTGATTGTATGTTGGTGGTCCATCAGTTAGGAAGGACAGGTGAGAGCACAATGCAATAATGCAGAAATGTGCATTATAAGGGACCATTCATAATTTATGGCTAGGCTGTGGCTAGGTGATGTTGTTTTTTATGGAGAAACAAGTACAATGTTAATGAGCCCCTCAAACATTTATGCACACAGTAAGTGACCCCCATGCATGTCATGTACTAAATTGCTGACCCAGGCCCCACTAAGTGATTTAAGGAATTATTTCAAATGTAAACAAGCGCAGCGCACTCGCGTAACAATTGCAGCGATATCGGTAGTTTAGCAGTAATAACATAAACACAACGTCCCTATTGGAAGCAATGTCAGTAATACTTGAAACACGCTTGGCCATCTTCGGAGATTTCTCACCTTCATTCCGTGATTTGTAGGTCACGTCCTGAAACTAACACATCAAAACATGGCATCACTGGAAGGAGCACTTGTCTTGCTTAGTTTTGTTTTTAGTTTCTACTGTTTTATTTTTACAATTATACACCTTTGACTACCCGTGTTGAATGTGTTTAGGTCTAAGCTAGGTGTTGTCGGGACTATAAATTGTTTTTTCAAGAAAAGATTGTCACTGCAGAAGAGCTTCTTAAGTCAAGGGCCCTGGAGGTTGTTTATGTCTGAACTTATGACACTCTTCTACAGCAACAATCCTTTCCTAAAACAATATTCTATGGCTCTTACAACACCTCATACATAAATGCATTCAACACGGGTGGTCAAAGGTGGATAATTATAAAAATGAAACAGAAGAAACCAAAAACAAAACTCACTGAGATGGATGCTCCTTCCAGTGATGCCATGTTTTGATGTGTGACTTTCAGGACGGCACTGACAAATCATGGAATGAAGCCGAGAAATCTCCGAAGATGGCAGAGCATGGTTCAAGTATTACTAACATTGCTTTTGATAGGGGCGTTGTTTTTATGTTATTACTGCTTAACTACTGATATTGCTGCACTTGTTTCGCGAATGGGCTGCGCTTGTTTACATTTGAGATGCAATTCCTTGAAATTTGCTGTAATTCCTTCAATTACTTAGGGGGGCCTGTAACCCACCTAGAACATGTGTACAAAACTGATGACCCATTGATGACCCCTACCTGCCCAGAACGAAATGGGTAACCCCCCCACAAGATCATCGTTTGCCCCCTAGCCTTAAATTATGAACAGTCCCTTACCTCTGTCTTTTTTTGTACTCTGAAAGACAAGTCACTTTTTAAAACCACTTGTATATAAATTTGAGATATGTAGTTCCATGTGGGAAATTTCACCCTGAGACATTTTCTGCAACAGCTGTAGATAGAACCATGTCAGTTAGTGACATGACCTCACTTCTGATACAAACAGAAATTTGACTATGAGTCTCCTGGATGTGTTGATGTGTTTATATACTGATGGTCTGAACTAAGGGGTTCAATGCTTTGTTTCATGTGCAGTAACAATCAAAGGAGAACCTGACCTTGAGATAAGGAGGACAACAGAGAAATGTCTAGAAGTCGCTGACTCAGCAGTTAGTCCGCAGTACCTGGGTATGTTCAAGAGTGAAATGAACCAGTCTTTGTTTTAAAAAGAAATTTGTAGAGGGAAAGAAAGTTATTCCAACTGCAACTTCAATACAACTTGAACGACATTTAATCACAGCATTCGTCCATTGCGATATTGTGTCAAGCACCAACAACATGTTTGGTGAATATGTAAGGAAGTAAACCAAAATTATCCTGGTCTTTACAAGACATAGATGAATAGTGGTTGTGTATTGTTATTTATTTGTTTATTTGTCATTTGATTAACATTTTATTATCATAGCTGCTGTTGCATCATGCAACATACATCTTGGGAGCAGTGTTAACATAAGCAGCCATGCCTGTTTACCAGTCCCAATTCGTTTTAATGAATAATAATATTTTTAAACCTCATACATCCAAGGGAAATATAAAGGAACTGATGGTGAAACATGGACAAACGTGTCTGGGCTAGTACAATAGAAATAACAAGAAATTCTAGTGTAAAATAAATCCAAATCTAGTTCCAGTTGGAGTTGTTTAATATGTTTTAAGTTAGCTGAAACTTTTTAAAAGTTGCTGATATTCAGGGCTTACTCTGGAGCAAATGGTCAGTGGGGAAAAATCTCTTCCTTTATTTGAACAATGGGATTTTCAGAGGAAATTATTGGATATTTCAATATTATTACACAATGCAAGCATTCATACATAATTTGAATTTCTCCCAATGTTAAAATATTAATGGGGTAATTTCAGTGGATAAAAGTTACCAAATCCATGCCCAAAGTGATCCCTGAATATCTATAGAAGTTGTTCATCCTGACTAAAAATATATGCTGTGGCACAAAATATGTTTTCATCATATTGACTTTCTCAGGGTATACACAGTAAGTCTCCATGGGACACTACTCTGCACCACAGTTTTACTATCAGCTTTGCCATCCTTGCTTCCTTAAAGAACAAATAAATATTTTTGTACTCTTTTTACCACTGCATATGAAAGACTTCTGGTTTGTCATAAACGGAACACCATTTTTTTGGAAAAATAACTTGTGGTTAATTAATACCAAGCACTTAAAAGTTACTAAAAATCTGTCTGCTTCTCTCTCATGTGCAAACGAAACCACAGACAGAGTCCTGCAGTGACGTCATAGAAGGAATAATTATCAGTTGGTTGTATAGCAAACGTGTAGGAAGCTCGTCATTTTGCTGGTTTCTTGACGTCACCAAAGATATGCCGAATTGTTGTGTTGCCGTCAATTGCTCCTTGGGGTCGGGTGATGGTGTCACTATGTACAGATTTCCACCGGACCCCGTAGTTTGTGCTTATATTGGTTGCTTGCGTGTGTGAAGCGAGCGTTGTGGAAGCCTGTGGTATATATTAAATCGGATGGTTCGCCCCCTTCCACGCTTCCAGGATAGAAAATGGAGTCACGTTTCATTGAGTTTATAAAATCAAGACTGCTTACTACACATTACTGACCAAATGGATTTTGCATGGATATAACGCTTTCTTCCTCGGAAACGAGGTTGTGGTCGAAGTGACAATGTTATCGTAAGTAATATTATATCAACCCCCACCTCGCTTCCAAGGATGAATTTGTTATGTTATAAGCAATTTCATATAAAATGATAATGTCCATCAATAAAATACATATTTGACTACCAATGAAAAGTACTTTTGATTTTGTAAGTCGGTGAAAACAAACTTTAATAGCATTTATCCTCAGACAGGGCGCCGCCATTTTTGAAAATCGTGAAGTCACGGGCTGAAGTCCGTTAGAATTATTGAGATTATGGTTTGTTTTTATCAAGTTAGAAAATCAAAACTACTCTTTACTAGTAGTTAAAGATGTATTTGAATCATGACGAAAAGGATTTTGCATGACACAACTTGTAACATAAAGACTTCTTCCAAGGAAGCAAGTTGGTGGTCGAAGTGACATTCATATTGCAAGTAATATTATATTGACCTCCACCTCGCTTCCAAGAGTGAAATTGTTATGTTATAAGCAATATCATGCAAAATCCTATTGTCCATTGATCAAATACATATTTTACTATCAGTAGAAAGTCATTTTGATTTTGTAAGTAGGTGAAAGCAAACTTAAGTAGCATTCATCCTCAGACAGGGCCCTGCCATTTTTGAAAATCGTGAAGTCACGGACTAAAGTCCATTTGAATTAATGAGATTATGGTTTGTTTTCATCAAGTTAGAAAATCGAAACTACTTTCTACTAGTAGTTAAATACGTATTTGAATCATGACCAAAAAGAGTGTGCTGCATGACACAACCTGTAACATAACATAAGCGAGGTCAGGATCGAAGTGAAAATACTGCACGATAAATTTCTTTACTTGCGAAATTTACTTGGTTTATAAACATTCACTCAGCAGTATGTAGACATCTTAATAATTGGTTTCAGAATCCCAATTACTTTATGGTCATACTTGCATGCATTTTGAAACTTAATAAAGAGAAGCGATCTGTGAATGCATAACAGGAATGTAATATCTAGACATTTTATAGTTTGCCTATATGAATCATAATTCGCATGCATGCCCTAGTGTATGTCGTCTGTATCATTACACTTCACGACGAAAACAATGATTCTGTTGAAAGCTATGACAGCTTCATAAAAACAAAATGCAAATATTAAATCAAAACAAATTAAAGTTATAGGAGCAATGTCAGGCTATTCCCTTGTTCGAGGAATGTATCCATCAGTATCCACAAAAATGAGTGATATATAATTCATCTGTCAATGATGTGTCTTTTAACAGTCTAATATATGAAAATGTGATGTATCATTTCAGGTTTTTCACACTGCTGTATAGTCTCATTGGTCACCCAAGATGGCACACCTGGCAACTAATTTCATAATATGCGTCATTCTTTTAAAAAAGTAATTTAGTTAGCCAATAATGAGCAATCAATCAATGTATTGGCGGTTAATCCTTTGAAAGAAGGGTCTTGTTTTACATAGACACAGACACAACAGAGTGTATTCAGTATAGATTAGTAAATGTACATACATTAACACTACCTTTTGACAAATCCCCCATGTAAATCCGCATAAAACCAATTAATCAATCAGCGTGTTATCGATTAATCCTTTGATCGATCCAGACACAAGAAATGCCAAATGGGGGTCTTTGTCGGGTGATCTAAGTGGCGTTACCACTAATTATTCCTGTTGTAAATTCATTATCTGAGCATCAAGTGAATGATGACAAATAATGTGTAGGTTTATACCACCTAACATGGATTACAACCTAGTGACACAGAGTGATTTTGACAGAATCGTCTATGAAGACAAGGGTTGTAACTCGGAAACTAGGTAAAGCAGGAGACAAAACTAAATGATAGTAGACTGTGAGAACACATAGCTTTTATTTTTCACAACAGTTTTCGTGATTTCAGGTTTGTACAACACATAGCTTTTATTTTTCACAACAGTTTTCGTGATTTCAGGTTTGTACAAACCTGTAAACGAAATAGTTTACACCCTGAAATGTAGATGAATTCTGCATAGACCCTCATATCTATACCTACTATTACGTCACGGAGACGTGCTGCTGTGGTTGGTTGAAATTTCGTTTGCAGTTGAGAATTGTGCTCTGTTGTCAAAAAGGTTGATTTAAGGTAATTAAAGATCAAAATGAGCAGTTTTAATGACGGGGTTTCATTTATAACGATGTCAATGAGTGATTTATGCATTTGCACCCCCTAGAGTATATGTGATCTTTAACATGTGTTAAAGTACATTTTGTATTTCAGTGCCCATCCTTAATGAGATAGGGTTGCTGTTCACCCAGCTGCGAGAGATGGATAGGGCCCTGGAGTGCTTCAACCAGGCTCGGCAGATGCTGTCGTATGCTGACAACAATGTCCGGAGGAACGAGGCTGTCATCATCCAGAACATTGGTGCTGTGCATAACTTCAAGTCTGTGGACAACAAACAAGCAGCACAGACAGCACTGAAGTTCCATGAAGAAGCAATTTCCAAATATGGTATGTCTGGCTGTTACCAGTTCAACAGATCACAAAAAATACTCAATATTGTGTTAGTCATTAGAGAAGGAGACATGGAATTAATGCTGAAATGGAAGTTGTTGGAAAAGTATGTTAATTTCTTTACAGGCCATCAGAAGACTTACAAGGCTCAAGGCCACTGTCATGTCAACAAGGCATATGCTGAAAGCGTCATGAGAGACATCAGTGGCGCCCAAGAGGCATATCTACTGGCACTCACCACTGCCAAAACTGGAGGTAAGCTGCAGTGAAAAATTATGTCCAGATTAAATTTATATCTTTTCATCAAGCAAATGCTCAACTACTGTAGTTGAGTAGATATTTGTTTACATATCAGGGGTTAAAAAATCCCATTCCTTGACACCTCAGTCAACTCAGTTTTCATTTTGGGCAGTCAAATAATGGTATCTTACTTGTCGATGGGCCACTACATCATTTCTGCTTTCGGTTTCAAACTGCAAATAAACTTCATTTCATATCTATCGGCTCAAAACATAACTATTAAATGTTACAATGATAAACAGTAGCTCTATCTTTCTTGACTATTTATCTCTTCTCAATAAACAGTCTACTAAACACTATCATCAAATACCATGTTTATTTATTCTTTCATCATCATGATTATGTTGTAAACATCAGGGCAAGTGGAAATTAGTCAGGACAAGTTACTGTCATAAAGTCACTTGCCTTATGGCAAGTGGCTTTTGAAACAGTTTGAACTCATACAAACAACAGGAAAGCATTGTGTTGCTCTGCTGTTCACTGTTTCCCTTAGCCAGACAACATGGTGTTTGTCATGTTTTCAGGTGATATCCGGACTCAGTGGCAATCTTTAGAAGGTCTAGGAGCTGTTGCCTGTCACTACAAGGACAACAGAAAGGCTGAGAAATACTACAAGGAGGCTCTTGAACTGGTGCACAAGGATGAACGTGATGCCTCTCAAGCCAGTGCCTGTGATAGGATTTTGGAGAAGCTGCTTGCACTGAGAAGAGGAGGACTGACAACGGCTAGGGCAAGTGTTTCTAAATAGTCTGGGATTGACAAGACAAGTGTTTGAGGAAGGTTTGGGTTAAGAAGGCAAGTGTTTTAGGATGGTTTGGGTTAACAAGACAAGTGTCACAGGATGGTATGGATTAATAAGCCAAGTGTTTCAGGATGGTTTGGGTTAACAAGGCAAGTGTTTTAGGATGGTTTGGGTTAAGAAGACAAGTGTTTGAGGATGGTTTGGGTTAAGAAGGCAAGTGTTTTAGGATGGTTTGGGTTAAGAAGACAAGGGTATCAGGATGGTTTGGGTTAAGAAGGCAAGTGTTTCAGGGTGGTTTGGGTTAAGAAGGCAAGTATTTGGGGATGGTTTGGGTTAAGAAGACAAGTGTTTGAGGATGGTTTGGGTTAAGAAGGCAAGTGTTTTAGGATGGTTTGGGTTAAGAAGACAAGGGTATCAGGATGGTTTGGGTTAAGAAGGCAAGTGTTTCAGGGTGGTTTGGGTTAAGAAGGGAAGTATTTGGGGATGGTTTGGGTTAAGAAGACAAGTGTTTCAGGATGGTTTGGGTTAAGAAGGCAAGTGTTTTAGGATGGTTTGGGTTAAGAAGACAAGGGTATCAGGATGGTTTGGGTTAAGAAGGCAAGTGTTTCAGGGTGGTTTGGGTTAAGAAGGGAAGTATTTGGGGATGGTTTGGGTTAAGAAGACAAGTGTTTCAGGATGGTTTGGGTTAAGAAGGCAGGTGTTTTGAGGATGGTTTGGGTTAAGAAGGCAGGTGTTTTGAGGATGGTTTGGGTTAAGAAGGCAAGTGTTTCAGGATGGTTTGGGTTAAGAAGGCAAGTGTTTCAGGATGGTTTGGGTTAACAAGGCAAGTGTTCCAGTATGGTCATGGGTTAACAAGGCAAGTGTTCCAGTATGGTCATGGGTTAAGAAGACAAGTGTTCCAGTATGGTCATGGGTTAACAAGGCATGTGTTCCAGTATGGTCATGGGTTAAGAAGACAAGTGTTCCAGTATGGTCATGGTTTAAGAAGACAAGTGTTCCAGTATGGTCATGGGTTAAGAAGACAAGTATTCCAGTATGGTCATGGGTTAACAAGGCATGTGTTCCAGTATGGTCATGGGTTAAGAAGACAAGTGTTCCAGTATGGTCATGGGTTAAGAAGACAAGTGTTCCAGTATGGTCATGGGTTAAGAAGACAAGTGTTCCAGTATGGTCATGGGTTAACAAGGCATGTGTTCCAGTATGGTCATGGGTAAAGAAGACAAGTGTTCCAGTATGGTCATGGGTTAACAAGGCATGTGTTCCAGTATGGTCATGGGTTAAGAAGACAAGTGTTCCAGTATGGTCATGGGTTAAGAAGACAAGTGTTCCAGTATGGTCATGGGTTAACAAGGCAAGTGTTCCAGTATGGTCATGGGTTAAGAAGACAAGTGTTCCAGTATGGTCATGGGTTAACAAGGCATGTGTTCCAGTATGGTCATGGGTTAAGAAGACAAGTGTTCCAGTATGGTCATGGGTTAAGAAGACAAGTATTCCAGTATGGTCATGGGTTAACAAGGCATGTGTTCCAGTATGGTCATGGGTTAAGAAGACAAGTGTTCCAGTATGGTCATGGGTTAAGAAGACAAGTGTTCCAGTATGGTCATGGGTTAAGAAGACAAGTGTTCCAGTATGGTCATGGGTTAACAAGGCATGTGTTCCAGTATGGTCATGGGTAAAGAAGACAAGTGTTCCAGTATGGTCATGGGTTAACAAGGCATGTGTTCCAGTATGGTCATGGGTTAAGAAGACAAGTGTTCCAGTATGGTCATGGGTTAAGAAGACAAGTGTTCCAGTATGGTCATGGGTTAAGAAGACAAGTGTTCCAGTATGGTCATGGGTTAACAAGGCAAGTGTTCCAGTATGGTCATAGGTTAAGAAGACAAGTGTTCCAGTATGGTCATGGGTTAACAAGGCATGTGTTCCAGTATGGTCATGGGTTAAGAAGACAAGTGTTCCAGTATGGTCATGGGTTAACAAGGCATGTGTTCCAGTATGGTCATGGGTTAAGAAGACAAGTGTTCCAGTATGGTCATGGGTTAAGAAGACAAGTGTTCCAGTATGGTCATGGGTTAAGAAGACAAGTGTTCCAGTATGGTCATGGGTTAAGAAGACAAGTGTTCCAGTATGGTCATGGGTTAACAAGGCAAGTGTTCCAGTATGGTCATGGGTTAAGAAGACAAGTGTTCCAGTATGGTCATGGGTTAACAAGGCATGTGTTCCAGTATGGTCATGGGTTAAGAAGACAAGTGTTCCAGTATGGTCATGGGTTAAGAAGACAAGTGTTCCAGTATGGTCATGGGTTAACAAGGCATGTGTTCCAGTATGGTCATGGGTAAAGAAGACAAGTGTTCCAGTATGGTCATGGGTTAAGAAGACAAGTGTTCCAGTATGGTCATGGGTTATTAAAGAGAAAGTTGTAGGATTGTTTGGTTTTATTTACAGATGACCTGAATGTAGCTGGATTATGGCTGAATGCAACTTAAACAAAACCAAATAAACTAACAAGCAATCTTAATGTTGTATTTACTGATGTCATCTGGTGTTTCAGCAAGGAGGGTTTGACCACACTGGAAGTGGACTTGGCACTAAAACCTTGCAAAGTTTTGTTCGTGGATCTAGGTCAGCAGAGATGAAGGAAGTCGACAGGAAACTAACAAAAAGGGAAATAAGGTGAAACATGATGTCATATATAGCTACACACAGACAAAAGTACCCTTCCCCATGACCTCAAATTCCAGTGCCAGCTAGTGCAGCTGTTTTGTGCTCTGGGGATAACTAGAGATATCTCACTGGTTGTCTGGCTCTATACCAAGATGATGTAAGGCAACTTTGGACACAGGATAATGTGGAAGTCAATCTGATATGAGATGCCAGTTAACATGAATGGATAAAGTGTTTTGTTCTAATAAATGTTTTATCCTCTACCAGACATGCAACTCATATTCAGACTGAATACTGATGATTCGTTACAGCAGAGACCATATAATCTATTATATGGTCTCTGGTTACAGTCATTAGTTTACTTATTTGCTTCTTGTCTTCGACGTGTGAAATCCACACATAACCTCTCTTAGTAGCCCTTGATGACGTCGACATGCCAGCATTCTGTGCGCCAATAACTGACCATCTTTTTGCAAGCTGAGGAGGCCCTGTTTTTGCTTTTCTCCAAAGAAATCATTTGACATTCTAAGTTATTGATCTGTAAAAACAGGCTACTAAAAAGTTAGTTTGTTTAATGACTGGTTCATTATTGCTCAGTACAAAATGAACCATCACAACTTAATGATTGTATTTTTTTGTTGTTGCAGAGAGCTGAAAGTACGAAGATCTGGCTCACTGAGACAGTTTCCCAAAGTTGCCTATGGCTTGGCTTCTAGTACACCTGATCCTATCCTGCAAACTAGTGAGGATTCTGATGACTCCTCATCAACAACGTCATCATCATCCTCATCATCACCTTCCTCCACTTATGAAAGACCATTCCATGTATCAAGGTATAGTTGTAACTGTGACCATCTGTACAAGAGATGAGTGAGAGAATACTTAGACTCTAAACAAAGGTTGTTTTAAAATGGTAGCAATTGTTTGATGGTAGTAGAGGTGTCATGAATTTAATTGGATTTAACAAAATCTTCTGAGCCACTGGTGTTGGCAAAATATGGACATATCTGCATTGGAGCTGATGGTTTCTAATACTTTGTAATGACATGGTTGCACACTAGGACGTTGCATGTCGTGGGTCTCAATCAAATGACAATTTGAAGCCATCATTAATATTTGAATAAGGTAAGTGGCTGTGGACGTCTGCCACTGATGTCCAGACAAAGGAAAGGTCAGGACTGTATGTCATCACATTGATGTATTCCTGTTAGAGGAGCCAGGTCACAATGCTGGCTCGATGTGCACATCCATTATATAATGTGGCCTGACATGATGTGCAAGTGTCACCCACCACCATGCATGACTGATGATGTTGTCTTGATGATATTGACATGTGACTGCCATGGTCAATGGGAAGTGCAGTTTAGACAGTCAATGGGATTCCTCTTAAACCATGAAGGACCTGTCACTAAAAATTGAAGAAAAACACTTTACTGTCCAAAGACACTAATCAACATTGAAACTAGATTCATATCTCTATTCAGGGAAGTGGAAAAGTTGAGCCACAGTATGCTACATATTTGTCTCCGCCCAGGGAATCAAGGGCCTAGTAGATCCACGATATGCCACATGCTTGTCACTGTCCATGGAATCAGGGGCCAAGTAGATCCACAATATGCCACATATTTGTCTCTGCCCATGGAATCAGGGGCCAAGTAGATCCACAACATTCCATTATATTTGTGTGCCCATGGAATCAGGGGCCAAGAAGATCCACAACATGCCACATATTTGTCTGCCCATGGAATCAGGGGCCAAGTAGATCCACAACATGCCACATATTTGTGTGCCCATGGCATCAGGGGCCAAGTAGATCCACAACATGCCACATATTTGTCTGCCCATGGAATCAGGGGCCAAGTAGATCCACAACATGCCACATATTTGTGTGCCCATGGCATCAGGGGCCAAGAAGATCCACAACATGCCACATATTTGTCTGCCCATGGAATCAGGGGCCAAGTAGATCCACAACATGCCACATATTTGTCTCTGCCCATGGAATCAGGGGCGAATTAGATCCACAATATCTTATCACAATATCATCTGTCTAACTGTCCCTGAAACAAAGATATCCCACAAACCCCATGCATGTCTGTAGCGTGTTGCAAGTCTAGATTACTGCAATTTCAATGAAAGTTTCTTGGCCCCTTTTGATTATATTTCATAAGAATAATTTAAGAATTGTCCTGAAAAGTTTGTTCATTTCAGAGAATAGAAGTATGTCTATATTTTCTGCTATCAACTTGTTCTGGAAGACTGTTTGTTTGTACTGTAGTGTTTTGTTGTTTACATGATGTCTACAATGTTTTTATGTATTACAGGTACCCATACTCAAAGGTTGCTCGACCAAGAGAGGATGAAAGAAAGGTCATTGTACAAAGGTGAGGTAGTTTTGTACTCATGGTCATCAACAGTAATGTTGGATAGAGTCATAGTGAGAGTGAGTGAGTGAGTTTAGTTTGATGCCACACTCAGCAATAATCCAGCTATATTGCGGCGGTCTGTAAATAATCAAGTCTTGACAAGACAATCCAGTGATCAACAACATGAGCATTGATCTGCATAAATGGGAACCGATGACGTGTCAGCCAAGTCAGCGAGCCTGACCACCCGATCCCATTAGTCGCCTCTAACGACAAGCATAGTCGACTTTTATGGCATACTCCAGAACCTTCACAGGTCTCTTAGCAGGACATTATACAATGGTTCTAATGACGTTTTCTAAACAACAGTGCCAATAAACTGGCTCTTATATTTCCACTTCTGTCTTGTAAACTTTTCTTGGATAGATTTTTGAAGCAAAGCAAATAAATTTATGATTTAAGAGAAGTTTATATGTTTTTTCATGATGAGGTTGCATGTTCTTGAATGAAAATGTTGAAATCTTGCTTGGTACTGTCCGTCATGTCAGATTCTTGTAGACATAACCCCATGACTTTATGTTACCTGTTCAGATATGCCATACGTACAAAACCTGTGGTCTTGTGTTCACCATGGTTAGGGGGCGATGGGGTAGCCTTGTGGTTAAAGCAGTGGCTCACCATGCCAAAGGCACGGGTTTGTTTTCCGCATGGGTACAATGTGTGAAGCCCATTTCTGGTGTCCCCTGCCATGATATTGTTGGAATATTGTTAAAATTGGTGTAAACTCATACTCTCACTCATTCACTATCATTAAGTTTATGCTGGTGATCGTGGTAATGTCTCTGACATCAGTTTGATACATTCTTTGCATAAGGACTAGTTCCTTCATGTGTATGTGATGTTGTGCCTTAAGGATAAACAAAATTCTTCTTGTTCCTCCTCCTATGCCCAATATCAAGCACTGTTTGATGTTATAAATGCCACATTTAGAATTTAAGTTATTAAATCTGATCCTGGACCTCTTCTTTTAAGATTGTTGCCCCAAAACATTTTTTTTCAATGTTTTAGAAATATCAGTAAACGACCAGCCTCCGGGGGATCGTTTGGTACATTACGACGTAGTAGTGATCGTGGTCTCCAAACGACACTGTTGGATATGGGAGGGACATCAGAAGAGGAGCAGGGCAGAGCTGTGCGGAAAGCCATGAGCAGGCTGATTAGTGAGGGTGAGTGTAGAGGCAGGGTCTAGTGGGTAGGATTACAGACAGGGTTAACAAGCCTACAGTCAGAGCGTGTAGTGAATGTACAGACAGGGTTAACAAGACTACAGTCACAGTGTGTGGTGAATGTACAGACAGGGTTAACAAGACTACAGTGACAGTGTGTGGTGAATGTACAGACAGGGTTAACAAGACTACAGTGACAGTGTGTGGTGAATGTACAGACAGGGTTAACAAGACTACAGTCACAGTGTGTGGTGAATGTACAGACAGGGTTAACAAGACTACAGTCTCAGTGTGTGGTGAATGTACAGACAGGGTTAACAAGACTACAGTCATAGTGTGTGGTGAATGTACAGACAGGGTTAACAAGACTACTGTCATAGTGTGTGGTGAATGTACAGACAGGGTTAACAAGACTACTGTCATAGTGTGTGGTGAATGTACAGACAGGGTTAACAAGACTACAATCACTGTGAGTGTGTGGTGAATGTACAGACAGGGGTAACAAGACTACTGTCACAGTGTGTGGTGAATGTACAGACAGGGTTAACAAGACTACTGTCATAGTGTGTGGTGAATGTACAGACAGGGTTAACAAGACTACTGTCATAGTGTGTAGTGAATGTACAGTCAGGGGTAACGAGACTACTGTCACAGTGTGTGGTGAATGTACAGTCAGGGTTAACAAGACTACAATCACAGTGTGTGGTGAATGTACAGACAGGGGTAACAAGACTACTGTCATAGTGTGTGGTGAATGTACAGACAGGGTTAACAAGACTACAATCACTGTGAGTGTGTGGTGAATGTACAGACAGGGTTAACAAGACTACTGTCACAGTGTGTGGTGAATGTACAGACAGGGTTAACAAGACTACTGTCATAGTGTGTGGTGAATGTACAGACAGGGGTAACAAGACTACTGTCATAGTGTGTAGTGAATGTACAGTCAGGGGTAACGAGACTACTGTCACAGTGTGTGGTGAATGTACAGTCAGGGTTAACAAGACTACAATCACAGTGTGTGGTGAATGTACAGACAGGGGTACCAAGACTACTGTCACAGTGTGTGGTGAATGTACAGACAGGGTTAACAAGACTACTGTCATAGTGTGTGGTGAATGTACAGACAGGGTTAACAAGACTACTGTCATAGTGTGTGGTGATTGTACAGACAGGGTTAACAAGACTACTGTCATAGTGTGTGGTGAATGTACAGACAGGGTTAACAAGACTACTGTCATAGTGTGTGGTGAATGTACAGACAGGGTTAACAAGACTACTGTCATAGTGTGTGGTGAATGTACAGACAGGGTTAACAAGACTACTGTCATAGTGTGTAGTGAGCAAAACAGGATATAGCCTCAGGGTCTCACATTTTGTTTGATGTATACCAGACTGTAACAGCCACTGTCATTTGACAATAAAAGTTTGCATTCTGTTCAAAATAACTTTCTGAAGAACTGTTTAGATACATGTTTCCACTGTATCTGAATTATTTTTTATACAATATACATATCCTGCAGTGTTTCACCTTGGCTACTTTTGCCAAGTCAACTGAAATGGATTTAAAGAATTTTTGACACAGTTCAAGTGTTTGACAATAATCTCTTCCACGATAAAGCAGATTCACCTGATGAAAACGAGACACCAAGAACTCCCAGGGTGGCTCAAGTAAATGGACATCACCATGCTGACCAACAAGAGCAAAAAAGAGCTGAAGAAGACGATCACGAGGAAGATGAGGAGGAGTTGGAGAAGAAAGAGGAAGAAAAGGAACAACCCTCTTCCAGTAGGCCAGAAAGTGCACTCAAAACAGCAATGAAGAGAGATGAGTACGGTTTGTCCCACACCAAGAGTCTGAGGTTTAGGAAACCGACTGTAGACAGTTCAGATGATGAAGACAACCAGGAAGTGAACCATAGAGAGCAGGTCAAGGTCGATGTCCACCATGAAAAGGTCAGTTTTATGTGAAAATCTGTTTACGAAATAAAACTAATTGCTATGAGTTCCATGCAGACATATTGGAGTTTGTAATAGGACCAACACTGCAGGAGTTTGGATTTTGCTTTCTCATTGAAGGAAATAATATCATAGTTTTCAGCTGTCTAAGTAAGCCAGGCTCAATTTGAAAGATTGTAACCATTCAATATTATTTGGTCAAGCTATTGGTTGATGTGTAACTATCCCCATGATAATTATTCATAGACATTTTCTCACAGGAGTCATCTGATATTTTGCCAAGACAGATGGTCTATGACACTTGTCAGTTGAAGAAAAGCATGGGGTGTGCAATGTCTCATGGTGGTGCTTGACTGGATGGAGAGTTGTTCATCATTATCATATTTTCTTTATACTTATGAATGATATAAATCAGTCAGAAAAATATTTACAAAATACGCTTCCCAATATAGAATGTGGTTGGTTGAAGAAGTCAAAATTGAAGCAGGATGTAGGAATCCATAGATTTAGCTAAGATATGATACTTGTCAGTGAGGTCTTACCATTGTTGCAGGGGTGTTCTGGTAGACTTGTGCTGTAAGATGTATGTCCTGTATGATATTGTCTGGTAGACTTGTGCTGTAAGATGTGTGTCCTGTATGATATTGTCTGGTAGACTTGTGCTGTAAGATGTATGTCCTGTATGATATTGTCTGGTAGACATGTGCTGTAAGATGTATGTCCTGTATGATATTGTCTGGTAGACTTGTGCTGTAAGATGTATGTCCTGTATGATATTGTCTGGTAGACTTGTGCTGTAAGATGTGTGTCCTGTATGATATTGTCTGGTAGACTTGTGCTGTAAGATGTATGTCCTGTATGATATTGTCTGGTAGACTTGTGCTGTAAGATGTGTGTCCTGTATGATATTGTCTGGTAGACTTGTGCTGTAAGATGTATGTCCTGTATGATATTGTCTGGTAGACTTGTGCTGTAAGATGTATGTCCTGTATGATATTGTCTGGTAGACTTGTGCTGTAAGATGTGTGTCCTGTATGATATTGTCTGGTAGACTTGTGCTGTAAGATGTATGTCCTGTATGATATTGTCTGGTAGACTTGTGCTGTAAGATGTATGTCCTGTATGATATTGTCTGGTAGACTTGTGCTGTAAGATGTATGTCCTGTATGATATTGTCTGGTAGACTTGTGCTGTAAGATGTATGTCCTGTATGATATTGTCTGGTAGACTTGTGCTGTAAGATGTATGTCCTGTATGATATTGTCTGGTAGACTTGTGCTGTAAGATGTGTGTCCTGTATGATATTGTCTGGTAGACTTGTGCTGTAAGATGTATGTCCTGTATGATATTGTCTGGTAGACTTGTGCTGTAAGATGTGTGTCCTGTATGATATTGTCTGGTAGACTTGTGCTGTAAGATGTATGTCCTGTATGATATTGTCTGGTAGACTTGTGCTGTAAGATGTATGTCCTGTATGATATTGTCTGGTAGACTTGTGCTGTAAGATGTATGTCCTGTATGATATTGTCTGGTAGACTTGTGCTGTAAGATGTGTGTCCTGTATGATATTGTCTGGTAGACTTGTGCTGTAAGATGTATGTCCTGTATGATATTGTCTGGTAGACTTGTGCTGTAAGATGTATGTCCTGTATGATATTGTCTGGTAGACTTGTGCTGTAAGATGTATGTCCTGTATGATATTGTCTGGTAGACTTGTGCTGTAAGATGTGTGTCCTGTATGATATTGTCTGGTAGACTTGTGCTGTAAGATGTATGTCCTGTATGATATTGTCTGGTAGACTTGTGCTGTAAGATGTATGTCCTGTATGATATTGTCTGGTAGACTTGTGCTGTAAGATGTATGTCCTGTATGATATTGTCTGGTAGACTTGTGCTGTAAGATGTATGTCCTGTATGATATTGTCTGGTAGACTTGTGCTGTAAGATGTGTGTCCTGTATGATATTGTCTGGTAGACTTGTGCTGTAAGATGTATGTCCTGTATGATATTGTCTGGTAGACTTGTGCTGTAAGATGTATGTCCTGTATGATATTGTCTGGTAGACTTGTGCTGTAAGATGTATGTCCTGTATGATATTGTCTGGTAGACTTGTGCTGTAAGATGTATGTCCTGTATGATATTGTCTGGTAGACTTGTGCTGTAAGATGTATGTCCTGTATGATATTGTCTGGTAGACTTGTGCTGTAAGATGTATGTCCTGTATGATATTGTCTGGTAGACTTGTGCTGTAAGATGTATGTCCTGTATGATATTGTCTGGTAGACTTGTGCTGTAAGATGTGTGTCCTGTATGATATTGTCTGGTAGACTTGTGCTGTAAGATGTATGTCCTGTATGATATTGTCTGGTAGACTTGTGCTGTAAGATGTATGTCCTGTATGATATTGTCTGGTAGACTTGTGCTGTAAGATGTATGTCCTGTATGATATTGTCTGGTAGACTTGTGCTGTAAGATGTATGTCCTGTATGATATTGTCTGGTAGACTTGTGCTGTAAGATGTATGTCCTGTATGATATTGTCTGGTAGACTTGTGCTGTAAGATGTGTGTCCTGTATGATATTGTCTGGTAGACTTGTGCTGTAAGATGTATGTCCTGTATGATATTGTCTGGTAGACTTGTGCTGTAAGATGTGTGTCCTGTATGATATTGTCTGGTAGACTTGTGCTGTAAGATGTATGTCCTGTATGATATTGTCTGGTAGACTTGTGCTGTAAGATGTATGTCCTGTATGATATTGTCTGGTAGACTTGTGCTGTAAGATGTATGTCCTGTATGATATTGTCTGGTAGACTTGTGCTGTAAGATGTATGTCCTGTATGATATTGTCTGGTAGACTTGTGCTGTAAGATGTGTGTCCTGTATGATATTGTCTGGTAGACTTGTGCTGTAAGATGTATGTCCTGTATGATATTGTCTGGTAGACTTGTGCTGTAAGATGTATGTCCTGTATGATATTGTCTGGTAGACTTGTGCTGTAAGATGTGTGTCCTGTATGATATTGTCTGGTAGACTTGTGCTGTAAGATGTATGTCCTGTATGATATTGTCTGGTAGACTTGTGCTGTAAGATGTGTGTCCTGTATGATATTGTCTGGTAGACTTGTGCTGTAAGATGTATGTCCTGTATGATATAGTCTGGTAGACTTGTGCTGTAAGATGTATGTCCTGTATGATATTGTCTGGTAGACTTGTGCTGTAAGATGTATGTCCTGTATGATATTGTCTGGTAGACTTGTGCTGTAAGATGTATGTCCTGTATGATATTGTCTGGTAGACTTGTGCTGTAAGATGTGTGTCCTGTATGATATTGTCTGGTAGACTTGTGCTGTAAGATGTATGTCCTGTATGATATTGTCTGGTAGACTTGTGCTGTAAGATGTATGTCCTGTATGATATTGTCTGGTAGACTTGTGCTGTAAGATGTGTGTCCTGTATGATATTGTCTGGTAGACTTGTGCTGTAAGATGTATGTCCTGTATGATATTGTCTGGTAGACTTGTGCTGTAAGATGTATGTCCTGTATGATATTGTCTGGTAGACTTGTGCTGTAAGATGTGTGTCCTGTATGATATTGTCTGGTAGACTTGTGCTGTAAGATGTATGTCCTGTATGATATTGTCTGGTAGACTTGTGCTGTAAGATGTATGTCCTGTATGATATTGTCTGGTAGACTTGTGCTGTAAGATGTGTGTCCTGTATGATATTGTCTGGTAGACTTGTGCTGTAAGATGTATGTCCTGTATGATATTGTCTGGTAGACTTGTGCTGTAAGATGTATGTCCTGTATGATATTGTCTGGTAGACTTGTGCTGTAAGATGTATGTCCTGTATGATATTGTCTGGTAGACTTGTGCTGTAAGATGTATGTCCTGTATGATATTGTCTGGTAGACTTGTGCTGTAAGATGTATGTCCTGTATGATATTGTCTGGTAGACTTGTGCTGTAAGATGTATGTCCTGTATGATATTGTCTGGTAGACTTGTGCTGTAAGATGTATGTCCTGTATGATATTGTCTGGTAGACTTGTGCTGTAAGATGTATGTCCTGTATGATATTGTCTGGTAGACTTGTGCTGTAAGATGTATGTCCTGTATGATATTGTCTGGTAGACTTGTGCTGTAAGATGTATGTCCTGTATGATATTGTCTGGTAGACATGTGCTGTAAGATGTATGTCCTGTATGATATTGTCTGGTAGACTTGTGCTGTAAGATGTGTGTCCTGTATGATATTGTCTGGTAGACTTGTGCTGTAAGATGTATGTCCTGTATGATATTGTCTGGTAGACTTGTGCTGTAAGATGTGTGTCCTGTATGATATTGTCTGGTAGACTTGTGCTGTAAGATGTATGTCCTGTATGATATTGTCTGGTAGACTTGTGCTGTAAGATGTGTGTCCTGTATGATATTGTCTGGTAGACTTGTGCTGTAAGATGTATGTCCTGTATGATATTGTCTGGTAGACTTGTGCTGTAAGATGTGTGTCCTGTATGATATTGTCTGGTAGACTTGTGCTGTAAGATGTATGTCCTGTATGATATTGTCTGGTAGACTTGTGCTGTAAGATGTATGTCCTGTATGATATTGTCTGGTAGACTTGTGCTGTAAGATGTGTGTCCTGTATGATATTGTCTGGTAGACTTGTGCTGTAAGATGTATGTCCTGTATGATATTGTCTGGTAGACTTGTGCTGTAAGATGTGTGTCCTGTATGATATTGTCTGGTAGACTTGTGCTGTAAGATGTGTGTCCTGTATGATATTGTCTGGTAGACTTGTGCTGTAAGATGTATGTCCTGTATGATATTGTCTGGTAGACTTGTGCTGTAAGATGTATGTCCTGTATGATATTGTCTGGTAGACTTGTGCTGTAAGATGTGTGTCCTGTATGATATTGTCTGGTAGACTTGTGCTGTAAGATGTATGTCCTGTATGATATTGTCTGGTAGACTTGTGCTGTAAGATGTATGTCCTGTATGATATTGTCTGGTAGACTTGTGCTGTAAGATGTGTGTCCTGTATGATATTGTCTGGTAGACTTGTGCTGTAAGATGTATGTCCTGTATGATATTGTCTGGTAGACTTGTGCTGTAAGATGTGTGTCCTGTATGATATTGTCTGGTAGACTTGTGCTGTAAGATGTATGTCCTGTATGATATTGTCTGGTAGACTTGTGCTGTAAGATGTATGTCCTGTATGATATTGTCTGGTAGACTTGTGCTGTAAGATGTATGTCCTGTATGATATTGTCTGGTAGACTTGTGCTGTAAGATGTATGTCCTGTATGATATTGTCTGGTAGACTTGTGCTGTAAGATGTATGTCCTGTATGATATTGTCAGGTAGACTTGTGCTGTAAGATGTATGTCCTGTATGATATTGTCTGGTAGACTTGTGCTGTAAGATGTGTGTCCTGTATGATATTGTCTGGTAGACTTGTGCTGTAAGATGTATGTCCTGTATGATATTGTCTGGTAGACTTGTGCTGTAAGATGTATGTCCTGTATGATATTGTCAGGTAGACTTGTGCTGTAAGATGTATGTCCTGTATGATATTGTCTGGTAGACTTGTGCTGTAAGATGTATGTCCTGTATGATATTGTCTGGTAGACTTGTGCTGTAAGATGTGTGTCCTGTATGATATTGTCTGGTAGACTTGTGCTGTAAGATGTATGTCCTGTATGATATTGTCTGGTAGACTTGTGCTGTAAGATGTATGTCCTGTATGATATTGTCTGGTAGACTTGTGCTGTAAGATGTATGTCCTGTATGATATTGTCTGGTAGACTTGTGCTGTAAGATGTGTGTCCTGTATGATATTGTCTGGTAGACTTGTGCTGTAAGATGTGTGTCCTGTATGATATTGTCTGGTAGACTTGTGCTGTAAGATGTATGTCCTGTATGATATTGTCTGGTAGACTTGTGCTGTAAGATGTATGTCCTGTATGATATTGTCTGGTAGACATGTGCTGTAAGATGTATGTCCTGTATGATATTGTCTGGTAGACTTGTGCTGTAAGATGTATGTCCTGTATGATATTGTCTGGTAGACTTGTGCTGTAAGATGTATGTCCTGTATGATATTGTCTGGTAGACTTGTGCTGTAAGATGTGTGTCCTGTATGATATTGTCTGGTAGACTTGTGCTGTAAGATGTATGTCCTGTATGATATTGTCTGGTAGACTTGTGCTGTAAGATGTATGTCCTGTATGATATTGTCTGGTAGACTTGTGCTGTAAGATGTATGTCCTGTATGATATTGTCTGGTAGACTTGTGCTGTAAGATGTATGTCCTGTATGATATTGTCTGGTAGACTTGTGCTGTAAGATGTATGTCCTGTATGATATTGTCTGGTAGACTTGTGCTGTAAGATGTATGTCCTGTATGATATTGTCTGGTAGACTTGTGCTGTAAGATGTATGTCCTGTATGATATTGTCTGGTAGACTTGTGCTGTAAGATGTATGTCCTGTATGATATTGTCTGGTAGACTTGTGCTGTAAGATGTGTGTCCTGTATGATATTGTCTGGTAGACTTGTGCTGTAAGATGTGTGTCCTGTATGATATTGTCTGGTAGACTTGTGCTGTAAGATGTATGTCCTGTATGATATTGTCTGGTAGACTTGTGCTGTAAGATGTATGTCCTGTATGATATTGTCTGGTAGACTTGTGCTGTAAGATGTGTGTCCTGTATGATATTGTCTGGTAGACTTGTGCTGTAAGATGTATGTCCTGTATGATATTGTCTGGTAGACTTGTGCTGTAAGATGTATGTCCTGTATGATATTGTCTGGTAGACTTGTGCTGTAAGATGTGTGTCCTGTATGATATTGTCTGGTAGACTTGTGCTGTAAGATGTGTGTCCTGTATGATATTGTCTGGTAGACTTGTGCTGTAAGATGTATGTCCTGTATGATATTGTCTGGTAGACTTGTGCTGTAAGATGTGTGTCCTGTATGATATTGTCTGGTAGACTTGTGCTGTAAGATGTATGTCCTGTATGATATTGTCTGGTAGACTTGTGCTGTAAGATGTATGTCCTGTATGATATAGTCTGGTAGACTTGTGCTGTAAGATGTATGTCCTGTATGATATTGTCTGGTAGACTTGTGCTGTAAGATGTATGTCCTGTATGATATTGTCTGGTAGACTTGTGCTGTAAGATGTGTGTCCTGTATGATATTGTCTGGTAGACTTGTGCTGTAAGATGTATGTCCTGTATGATATTGTCTGGTAGACTTGTGCTGTAAGATGTATGTCCTGTATGATATTGTCTGGTAGACTTGTGCTGTAAGATGTGTGTCCTGTATGATATTGTCTGGTAGACTTGTGCTGTAAGATGTATGTCCTGTATGATATTGTCTGGTAGACTTGTGCTGTAAGATGTATGTCCTGTATGATATTGTCTGGTAGACTTGTGCTGTAAGATGTATGTCCTGTATGATATTGTCTGGTAGACTTGTGCTGTAAGATGTATGTCCTGTATGATATTGTCTGGTAGACTTGTGCTGTAAGATGTGTGTCCTGTATGATATTGTCTGGTAGACTTGTGCTGTAAGATGTATGTCCTGTATGATATTGTCTGGTAGACTTGTGCTGTAAGATGTATGTCCTGTATGATATTGTCTGGTAGACTTGTGCTGTAAGATGTGTGTCCTGTATGATATTGTCTGGTAGACTTGTGCTGTAAGATGTATGTCCTGTATGATATTGTCTGGTAGACTTGTGCTGTAAGATGTATGTCCTGTATGATATTGTCTGGTAGACTTGTGCTGTAAGATGTATGTCCTGTATGATATTGTCTGCATGGAGGTTCTGGTGGAATTGTCCTGTATGATATCGTCTGCAGGGGTGTTCTGGTGGAATTGTCCTGTATGATGTCGTTGTCTGCAGGGGTGTTCTGGTAGACTTGTCTTGTATGATATCATTGTCTGCAGGGGTGTTCTGGTAGACTTGTCCTGTATGATATCATTGTCTGCAGTGGTGTTCTGGTAGACTTGTCCTGTATGATATCGTTGTCTGCAGTGGTGTTCTGGTAGACATGTCCTGTATGATATCATTGTCTACAGGGTTGTTCTGTTAGATTTGTCCTGTATGAATAGATGCAGAGATGTTCTGGTAGACATGTCCTGTATGATATAATTGTCAGCAGAGATGTTCTGGTAGACTTGTTCTGTATGATATCATTGTCTGCAGGGATGTTCTGGTAGATTTGTCCTGTATGATATCATTGTCTGCAGGGATGTTGTGGTGGACTTCCCATTGTGGACACATTGTCCTGTATGATATCATTGTGAGAAGGTGTGTTACCAGTGCTTGTATGATGTATAAACAGACTGGAAACTTCCTCGCAGTGTTCTGAAACATATACCTATGAATTATTGCAACTGTTTCCAGCAACCACGCACTGATGACAGCCGGGAGTCCGAGTCTGAGGAGACAGAGGACTCGGAATCAGACTCCGATTCTGAGAGGGAATTAAGCCATGAGGAGACAGACATTCCGTAAGTTTTTGTTATGTTGAACAATGTATGTAGTGTGGCTAGTATTAGCAAATTGTTTCCAGAGTGAGTTAGTGAGTGAGTTTAATTGAAGTATGTTATTGAGTGTACCTGTGTTATGGTGGGCCCTCTCAAGTATGTCTATGTTATTGAGGGCCATCTAGAGTATGTGTATGTTATTTAGGGCCTTATAGAGTATGTCTGTGTTATGGTGGGCTATCTAGAATATGTCTATGTTAATGTGGGCCATCTAGAGTATGTCTGTGTTATGGTGGGCCATCTAGTGTATGTCTGTGTTATGATGGGCCATCTAGAGTATGTCATATTATGGCGGGCCATCTAGAGTATGTCTATGTTATGGTGGGCCTTCCAGAGTCTGTTCATGTTAAGGTGGGCCTTCTAGAATATGTCAATGTTAATGTGGGCCATCTAGAGTATGTCTATGTTAATGTGGGCCATCTAGAGTATGTCTGTGTTAATGTGGGCCATCTAGAGTATGTCCGTGTCATGATGGGCCATCTAGAGTATGTCTATGTTATTTAGGGCCTTCTAGAGTATGTCTGTGTTATGGTGGGCCATCTAAAGTATGTCTATGTTAATGTGGGCCATCTAGAGTATGTCTGTGTTAATGTGGGCCATCTAGAGTATGTCCGTGTCATGATGGGCCATCTAGAGTATGTCTATGTTATTTAGGGCCATCTAGAGTATGTCTGTGTTAATGTGGGCCATCTAGAGTATGTCCGTGTCATGATGGGCCATCTAGAGTATGTCTATGTTATTTAGGGCCTTCTAGAGTATGTCTGTGTTATGGTGGGCCATCTAAAGTATGTCTATGTTAATGTGGGCCTTCTAGAGTATGTCTATGTTAATGTGGGCCATCTAGAGTATATATGTGTTATGATGGGCCATCTAGAGTATGTCTGTGTTATTTAGGGCCATCTAGAGTATGTCTGTGTTATGATGGGCCATCTAGAGTATGTCATATTATGGCGGGCCATCTAGAGTATGTCTATGTTATGGTGGGCCTTCCAGAGTCTGTTCATGTTAAGGTGGGCCTTCTAAAATATGTCAATGTTAATGTGGGCCATCTAGAGTATGTCTATGTTAATGTGGGCCATCTAGAGTATGTCTGTGTTAATGTGGGCCATCTAGAGTATGTCCGTGTCATGATGGGCCATCTAGAGTATGTCTATGTTATTTAGGGCCTTCTAGAGTATGTCTGTGTTATGGTGGGCCATCTAAAGTATGTCTATGTTAATGTGGGCCATCTAGAGTATGTCTGTGTTAATGTGGGCCATCTAGAGTATGTCCGTGTCATGATGGGCCATCTAGAGTATGTCTATGTTATTTAGGGCCTTCTAGAGTATGTCTGTGTTATGGTGGGCCATCTAGAGTATGTCTATGTTAATGTGGGCCATCTAGAGTATGTCTGTGTTAATGTGGGCCATCTAGAGTATGTCCGTGTCATGATGGGCCATCTAGAGTATGTCTATGTTATTTAGGCCTTCTAGAGTATGTCTGTGTTATGGTGGGCCATCTAAAGTATGTCTATGTTAATGTGGGCCATCTAGAGTATGTCTGTGTTAATGTGGGCCATCTAGAGTATGTCCGTGTCATGATGGGCCATCTAGAGTATGTCTATGTTATTTAGGGCCTTCTAGAGTATGTCTGTGTTATGGTGGGCCATCTAAAGTATGTCTATGTTAATGTGGGCCATCTAGAGTATGTCTGTGTTAATGTGGGCCATCTAGAGTATGTCCGTGTCATGATGGGCCATCTAGAGTATGTCTATGTTATTTAGGGCCTTCTAGAGTATGTCTATGTTATGGTGGGCCATCTAGAGTATGTCTATGTTATGGTGGGCCTTCTGGAGTATGTCTATGTTATGATGGGCCATCTAGAGTATGTCTATGTTATGGTGGGCCTTCTAGAGTATGTCTATGTTATGATGGGCCATCTAGAGTATGTCTATGTTATGGTGGGCCATCTAGAGTATGTCTGTGTTATGGTGGGCCATCTAGAGTATGTCTATGTTAATGTGGTCCATCTAGAGTATGTCTGTGTTATTTAGGGCCTTCTGGAGTATGTCTATGTTATGGTGGGCCATCTAGAGTATGTCTATGTTAATGTGGGCCTTCTAGAGTATGTCTGTGTTATGGTGGGCCATCTAGAGTATGTCTATGTTAATGTGGGCCATCTAGAGTATGTCTGTGTTATTTAGGGCCTTCTGGAGTATGTCTATGTTATGGTGGGCCATCTAGAGTATGTCTGTGTTAATGTGGGCCATCTAGAGTATGTCAATGTTAATGTGGGCCATCTAGAGTATGTCTGTGTTATGGTGGGCCATCTAGAGTATGTCTGTGTTATGGTGGGCCTTCTAGAGTATGTCTATGTTATGGTGGTCTATCTAGAGTATGTCTGTGTTATGGTGGGCCATCTAGAGTATGTCTATGTTATGATGGGCCTTCTCGAATGTGTCTGTTATGGTGGGCCATCTAGAGTATTCTCCTCATTGTATAATCATGTGAATATTTTGTGACCACATGCAGTGGACCTCCGCCTGTACCAACTCAATCACCACCTGCCTCCCCTAGCAACACATATGAGACACCTGTGGCTCAGAACATGCGACAGAAGTCATTGTACAAAGATGACAAACTACGGGAGTCAACTGGGCAGTATGCTGAAATTGACTTTGGCACTTCTGCGTCTGAATTTCGACAAGGTGAGATGGGCTACTCTATTGCTGAGTTCCAGAATAAATTGCGTCGAGGACCGAACTTCTTCCACAGTTCAGATGAAAATGAGGCTGATAAAGCTGTGTGTGATCCCAGGAAAACTAGCGTTCCTGCGTCTGAGAGGTTTGGAGGTTTGTTGTAGACTACAGTGGCATTGATAGTGGTAGCTTAGCTGAAATATTATTCCTTTGATTACATCCTAACATGTTGCAATTAATTTGGTTTTAGAAGTAGTTCCAATGTTACTAATTTTGATATATTTCTAAATTTTCAGTCGAAATAAGTAGCACTTTACTAATAATGAGGTCTTATTCCACCAGGACTCGCTTAGTCTTTAAAATGTTGCAGATACAGAGAGACTATGAGTAAGTAAATGCTAAATGTTTATATTTACTGAGGATAACATGATGACACTGTGTGCAGGAGGAGGATGGCAAGTGTCATGTCTAACAGGCATTTGATAATGATAAACTGTATATCTTAAGTCCATCTGCAATGTCTCCTACAACATGCTGTTTGTGATACACAACTGTTGTTATTGCATTAGCATTTTGACAGCAGCAATTCTTATTGAAAATAGAAAATGTCTTCCCAATAATTCTTAAACTGCTTGCAATTTTCACTCCAGAGTCATATGGACTACTTGGCATGGGAGTCACCACCAAGAGCACAACAATCATGGAATATATGAACTTATGGACTGTTTGCTTATAGTAAATAATAAACTCTGCTAATTTTCATGAAATTATAATATTGGGCACTTGTTGGACTCAACATTAGCCTGATCTGTTCCAGTTTTTGTAGTAGAGGATGAAAGTTGACTCTTAGAATTTTATGTATTAATGCACAATAAAGTCATATATAACACAATAAAAAGATGTTTTGGAATGAGAGTGGAAAAAAATAACTGTGCTGCTTATATTTGTGTATTGTTTCAATAATATTCAACTAAATGACTTACAGTTAGGTCTGTGAAAAAGCATGATGCAGTATGTGGTGTATATCTAGAGGGCTGGCATTTTGATTACCGTACACCATCAACCATTTAACAGACATGGTCCCTGCCAACCCTGTTGGTTTGGTGATATCAACAACTTGGTAGTCAGTCCCATTGAATCTGTTTATGGTAAAGAGACGAGAACTTCAGCATTTAAATACTGACAGACAAGATAAAGCTTTCTTCTTGTTATCCTCCTTTACTGATTACCTTTTCTCTACCGTATGTTTGATTGGTTGATAAAATGTAAATGGAAGTCAAGGGCAGATAATTCAGGATGGAGAGAAATGTTAATGAGGGATGATGGTTTACTTAAAGGGGTTACAGGGTTACAGGGTTACAGTTCTTATTATTAATATGGAATTAAGATTGGAGACTCCACTTTTAAATAACAGTGATAACACATAAATTTGATATAAAGAAGAAATTATTAAATCAGTGCCACTGAGTCTGTCAACCTCCAGATCTTGAGCTGCTGCTGTCATGGAATGAGTGAGTGATTCAGTCAGTGAGTGTGAGAAGTGTTGAGTGGGAATGATGAAAATAACTTACAGTGAAAATGATAAATATGTTCCAATGCACAAGTGATTGCTAACAGAGCATACCATCGTAGAACTTTCTTCTTTGGGAAGATGCAAATATTAATACATGCAAAACATCATACTAAATCACATCATTTGAGGGCAAAATCTACTTAATTTAGCTGATCTTACCATCACCAGTGTTTGATTGTTAGCACTTCCTGTGATAACATTCCTTACTCTATCTCAGTAATTTCAAGACATATTCTTTAGCCATGGCAGGGTTTCTTTGAAATAGAATAGCATTTTTAACTGTCATGTTCTGTTTTGCTTAAGTGTGAGACTGGATTATGAAAAATACTGACATCGTTGATTTGTTAGTAAACAAATTTAATTTTCTGATCAAAAATGCAATTTATTTGAATAACTTCCTTGAAACACATGTTCTAAGGACATAAATAAGTTTGGACATGTTTATCACTGCTAATGTAAGTGTATGCATGTATTTATTATGAAACATTTTACTAATCAAGGGGAGACAAGTCGAAGTGAATCTACAGTGTATGAGACCATCAGAACCCGGGACTCTGGTGAGACTCAGCAATTGAACAATGCAGCTCAATCAGGGGACAATGGCGGAACAGCTCGATCAGAGAGATATTCCGGAGATGAGAGTGAAATGGAAACAGACCGTGGATTGTCCAGAGCAGAAAGGTGAATTAAAACTCATTATTATGATTCCGCATCAGTATTTTGTTATTTCATTGCAAGTAGTTTTTCACTATCCATTTATATTTGATGTTACAGTAAAATTCAGATAAATGTCAGTGTCATAATTGTTTTTCGAACTGATGTACAAAACTGTACACAAATGTAAACAATTGCTCCGAACATTGAAACTGTTGGCTATGGTGTTGTTGGTGTTTGTCGTACGTCCTCAATCACAAGTTCCGTCATAAGATATTTGTAAAAAGCATTCCAAGGGACGTAACTCTATGGGGTTTTCTTGAAATAAAGTTTGGTCAGTAGAGGGTGAGAGTATCGATTTAATGCACTGTTTCATTAATTCACTTGAACTTTTCAAATCCATAATGTAATCTTAGTACGTAATTTTTTAGCACAAGTTCAAATAAATTATACTGGCTTCTCTTGCGGCTGTTAGTTGAGTGTTCATGAGAAAAATGCAGTGTATATTTTTAGAGAAGTGTAAAGTGATAGTGTCACTGCCTTTAAGGTTTGTCTGCACGGTAACAGTATCTCAGCCAAGCATCACTTGTGGTTTCCTTTCAGCGTCAGATTAAAACTCCCTCCCTCAGTCTGTATGATTTTTTCATGGGGCAGTGGGATAGCTCAGTGCTTAGAGAGTTTGCCTGTCATGTCAAAGGCCAGATTCAATTCACCTAATGTGTAATACACGTAAAGCCCACTCCTGGTGTTCGGTATTGTGATAATCCAGGAATATTGCTGAAAATGGCGTACAACTCACATCACTAACTTACTCAATCTAAACGACTGTTCCAGAGAGCAGCAAATGCTGAAGTACCATCATCAGTACAAGCAGGATGAAGCGGCGCCCCAAGAAGAGCCCCAGGGAGAACCTCAGGGGATGCCGGAGGGGGCACAGGAACAGGAAAAGAAGTCCCGAACATGTGTCATCTCATGAAGATGTCTGAGTGTCTGCGTCATGCCAGTAGTGCTGCAGTATATCACCTGAACAGATAACCTATCATAATTTATGTTCATAATGTATGGTATTGATTTTGTTGTTAAGAAAATGTGATATTGTGTAAAGGCTGTTACTATAATAGTTGCATTTGACAAGTTATTGTAAAGTCTGGTATTATGTATACTAGACAAAAATAGTTGGGGACATATGTAAATTTTGAAATTCTAAATAATGATCTATTTGTTCACTGACACAATAATGAAATATCAATCCTAAGAATACCAATATCCCTAACTTATTTTGTCCAGTATATTATTGTTATTATATAAATGATATTTTGTAGTGTAATATCTGTATGTATATGTGTAACGTATTCTGTGATAACACATTGGTGGTAGCCGTGTGATCCTAGCTGACATTTTTTGCATGACAGAGTTGCTTCCCTTAACTTGAAGGATCCACAGATCTGTGCTGATCTGCTATGGTAATTTTCATAGTATGATGAAACTGGGCCAAGCTATGACCACAGGAGTAACATGTTAAGGTGTGACTGTAATTGTGATTCCAAGTATTGGTAAAATAATTAGCTTAATTCAGTCTTAGTCATTGTAGCTTTTATTGTTATTTTCACTACACTATATCTCTTTCTGTATTTAGGACAATTAGAATATGTTTTTGACATTTGTGTTGTATTAAGGGAATTATCATATGCTGGTTCACTTGGTTTACTCAACATCTCCTGATGTTTATTATTATTGTTGTTAGATAGACCAATTCTATTTCTTGTTTTGTTGGTGGTATTTTTTCCAACAATAAGGAAAAAGAATAAAAATAAACTTTCCCTGCACGAAAATGCTATTCTAATGTTAGGACATACATTGCATATAGACCGTGTCAAAGCAGTTTGTTGGACACTATAATACTGGTATCTGTTCTCACAGACATTAAACTGAATTTTGTAACAATATTTCTGTTAGAAATCAGTGCCTTTTGTAAGTCACCCAGCGTGAACTTGAGCTTTAAATGGGTTTTGCATTGACTGCTGATTTTTCCCCCCTCCTGCATTCTATGTTTCTGTGGACAACAGTCTGTAAGACAGGAAATAAAACTGGTCTCGACTAGGCCTGGTTAACTGAATAAGGGTACAATTTTTCATTTTGGCCTGTTTTTTCATTATCTTCGCACAGACGTGAATACGTTCATTGTCAATATTTCATTGACATGCAATACTTGAAGTCAGATATCTTGGAGCAAGTATAAGTGTTTGTTGCACTGATAGACATGTACATCTGTGTGTTGTGAGTGTGAATGTGTGTAGGTGGATGTGTTACCATTGTCATCACAGGATAGCAGCTGTGAGAAGATCCGAGTTTGTTAAAGTCTGATAAAGATATATTCAATTTGAAAAATAAGCAACTGGTGATATATTATGGGAGAGATTGGATGGGACAGTGTAGTGTTAGAGAAATTAAGTGGGTTGTGAGAAATTGATATTTTTTTTGTTATTGTACATGTACCTACATCAGCACACCATAGCCATATGTTTATATTTGTATTTATGCCAGAAGAGTGTGTTATGTTTTATTTATTAGTAAAAATGTTAGAAACACAATATGAACTGCTAGGCTAAATAGTATATATATATCCATTTTTGATGTTGGCTGAAAAAGAACAATGAAATGGTTGTTTAATGAAGATACATTGACATTTGACGTTGGTGTAGTTGAATTTTAGGCTTTGAGTTTGAGGTGTCTTCGAGAGTGTACCAGTCCAGCTAGGCTTTGATAACTTTGGTCATTTTATTTGTGAATACAGTTGTCACGTGTATAGATCCTTTGCCAGGCAATGTATTTGTATGGTTGGAATTGATGTAGGTGACGTTTTCCTGTGGACTTGTTATGTAGTCATAGATGTACGGTAAATCATGTAAGGTATGCACCCATCTTGCAATGCACACACTATATATACAATATATCAGGAAGCTGAAATCTTTCATAGTTATCTTTTTTCATATCTTTTTTTTATTTTGCACTGAACAATAGATGTCTTTGTTATTTGTTTTGTTACCTGTTTTGTTATACATATTTCAAAATATTTTAGATATGTTGTTAGGATGTATTTATGTACTTGTTTCTGTAGAAGATTTCTCTTCAGTGTATTTTGAAATACTAGCTTATATGTTAAAACCTGCCCAGTTGTGTATAAAAGGCATCTAGTGTTAGCAGTGTATATGATGGTCAATGGAAGTGCTTTGTTACGTCTATTACTGTCCACCACTCACGAGCCTATCAAAGTGCACTATCAGGCCTACCATACAAATGGTGAACAAATCCTCAGATCCACAAGCCTGACACTCTTTGAACATAGATTTGATGCTTACTACCACAATGCAGATATGAAATTTTAAGATTAGATTCATAGTGAAGAAAAATATCATTAACCAAAGCCTGTTCGTCTCCCCTCGCTGCCATTTTTGATGATATTTATGCCGTTTTGGGATGCTATGACTGGTGTATTTTGATATTTTGACTGCCGTTTTGTATCCTCGGTGACCGTTCTTGGGTGCTCTTTCAGCTTGTATATAGGTTTTGGTTCCATTTCAAATGAGTAGTTTTCTGTTACAGAGGATTTCTTTTGGTTTTAGACAAAATTGTTGCAGTTTTGGAAGGTTTGTTTTCCTGTTTTGGTGATTTTCGTTCTGTTTTGATGTAAATGAGTTCAGCTTTGAGGATTTGTCCACCATCTGTTTGGTAGGCCACAGTAATGGGTCTTGTTGTGGGTTCCCATTTTGTAAAATGAACTTTGAACACCTTGCAACAATGAAACTTTGTCATTTACCTCTTGCTTCACCCCATTTATCTATAGGGAATAACGATCTGTGAACTATAGCTGTAAGGAACTCAAAGATTCCACAAGGTTTTTGTGTTTGGGAACAAAAATTCGTAATTCATTATATGCATTTGATACAGGTAGCCTGTATCAAAATGTTCTTAATTTCAGTAAGATCAGCATATAGTCATGGGAATAAATAAGGCAAGACATGAAAGTACAAGTGTTTATTCTTTTCAAGGTTTCCTCACAAGGTCTGTATTGCACTGTGTGTGAAATGCATGAAATATGTAAAGGAACACTTGACTTTCATGTGTACCCTAATTTGTTTCCATGAGTATACATGCGTTTATTTTGCATTAGTTTGCTGTATGTTTGTTCATTAGGTCCAAAATCCACTAAACAATTGAGTGAGTGACAGACAGTCAGTCAAAAAGTCTATATCGCAGTGTAAGACTTGACAAAATAGCAGTAGCAACTGTGGATTTTTTTTTTCTGACAGTTTACTTTCATAATCTATCCATGATAGTTATTTTCCACCTGAAAAGTGCCTCATAGATACATCTGTCAGAGAATGAGCACCCTTTGATAAGAGATTAGTAATGTACCAATGCATTAAAGAAATAAACAAATACATTTGTCTTGTAATGTTTGATTTCATGACACAATTATGCATGAAAGGCATCCGTATGTCTATATAACTGTGTGTCTGTGTGCATCAGGGTGTAGTTGAACAAAGAATATGAGCAACAATGGATTCATGAATGCCTCGAGTGACCCAGTGAGTCACCAATACTTGTCTTCATCGCTCCCTATCCTGTAGACTGAAAGACGTGGACCCAATGACTCACCAATACATGTTATCATTGCACCCTGTCCTGAAGACTGAAAGACATAGACCCACAAGACTCACCAATACATGTCATCATTGCTCCCTGTCCTGTACACTGAAAGACGTGGGCCCAATCACTCACCAATACATGTTATCACTGCACCCTGTCCTGTAGACTGAAAGACGTCAATACTGTCATAACCGATCCCTGTCCTGAAGACTCAAAGAAGATGCCCCCCGATCACTCAGCTATATATGTCACCTCTTTCATTTGAATTCCAGACCTCCGGTCGTGCTTGGCGTAATCAGGGAGAAAGGTTACAGGATACCAAGGTTATGATTTGTTGCTGGGATGAGTAGAGATGGATGAACCAGTCAACAATTCACGCTGACAAAGGTGCACTATAGGGAAGACAGTCTGTATGTGTTCATGAGGCTCTATGCTTGTGCATAACCGTCTTAGAGGGTGAAGTCCGGGCGAGTGAAGTAGTTCTCACTAGGATACTCATGTGTTCCTAAGGCACCAACTCGTGACTCCATGATACCATGCCAGTTGATGCCTAGATATAGCCGCATAGCATATTCCACTTGCAGTGGTCAGTCGCGTAACTAGATTACATTATTAAAACGTACAAGGAAGTGCAGATCGTTGTTCCCACGTCCTGTCCTTCTGACAAATACATTGGAACTCGGCAATGCTCTTACTGAAGAATGGAACAGTCCATCCTTGGCAACCATCTTGAAATTAGGAGTGAGTTAAGATTTTAAGTTACATTGTTAGTATTTTAGTCAAGTTGCAGATACACTGGGATCATGGGAGGACAGTGCTGAGGTATGAACGCAACGCATTGATAATATACTCACTACCTTGAGTCATTCTTATAAAAGATTTGTTTTCACAGTGGTTTGACGTTTCAGTGTTGGTAAAGTATTCATATTTTAACTGATAATTCATCAGGGCCCTTAGTCTCGAAACGTTCGTAGCCCTAAGAATTCTTAAGTTTTATCGTAACCAATGTGTTAAGAATGAGCTTAAGAAGTTCATACGGCTACGAACGTTTCGAGAATAGCTAGTCTGGTTATTGCCCAACTGGTTACTGCCTGTTTGTTGCACTGCGTAGCCCACTACAAGTTTCCTTCGTTCATTAAACATGTCTACACACAATATTAACTCTTTCAACAACGGCAAGGCAGTTGACGTGTTACATTCAAAGTGGTGGTCCCTAGCAAACTGCGAGTGCAGGTGATGCAGTACCGAAACAACCTGTGTACACTTGAAGTGTTTCTTCCGTTTTGTTTTTCGTAGTCATGCTATACCATCTTTGACTGACAGGTATGAATTGTATATTATGCAATGTTGAGGTGAAGTAAAATGGGGCTGAAGGTCGCACGTAAGAATAGTTCCCTCACATGACGACGCTTGGGTATGTGTGGCTGCTTGTACGAGCTCAATGAGATATCAGACTGACAGACCGACATTTTCATTCAGTAACAGGCCACCGGCCCAGAATACAATCATGATAATATGTAACACATCAGCGCATTTACGGTATGAACAGTTTGTGTCCCTTGTATACATAATGTAAGAATATACATACCTTTCTTATTATATCCATATTTTCACTTTGGAGAATAGTTATAGAATTTATAATTTGGGAAAGTTACTAAAATATGTTTTAATATATCTATTCCTGATACTAGAGTATGCATCACATACATAACATACATACCATTCATCTTCAGTTGATAAAATACCATTAGGATCACAAAATATAGACAGTATCTTTTAACATAGATATCAGAATATCTGCCCTTTCCACGGCTACTGTATAATTTGCAACACCTGAATCTTGCAAATATAATTTTTAAATATTGAGGAAACTCATTGCATAACAAATATTTCTCTACAGTAGAACAGAGATTTACAATTTTCATAATAAGTACACTTACTTAAAATTCCCCCTTTTTACCAATATATCTTTGAACTAAAGACTTCAGAGAAAATATATGATCATTTGTAGAATAATGAGCTCTAAACCCAGCTTGCGATTCACTAATAATATGATCTTCACACCGACACCGAAAGCGACGGTTAAGAATAGACATAAAACCGTTACAAGTACAATCTATAAGCGAAATTCTTCTGTAATTATCTGTAATATCTCTACAACCTGACGTATATATACGACAAATGATGCTCTTACCCCAGTAAGCATGAAAATTGCCAAAGTCAAGAATATCATTAAAAAGACGAGTAAGATATTGCACAATAAAATGCCTAGAAGCCTTTAAAAATTCAGCGGCAACGTCATCTGGCCCTGGAGACTTATTATTGGCAGCATGGACTAATTTATATGGTACGGAACTTGATCCATAGTACTAGGATCATCAAGCCCTTCTGTTCACTGACATGAAATAGGATATGATAATACAGATCCAGGATGTCTATACCAAAGTTACTGACGTAGGGAAACAGCGAGGAGGATGCTAACATACAGTCAACCCCACTGGCACCGTTATGAGTTATACATGTGAACTCGCCAGTCGTGTCTTCATGTGGTCGATCATTCGTAATATGCACCCCCTATGTTCGACATAACTACATGCATTTCTGATACCATAATTGTTGTAATGTACATTGTCTTTTGAATTCCTCTCAACATCAAACAAATCACCAGGATAGTCATCTGTATCATTGACGTAATCAACATTATCATTATCGATAAAATCAGGAATGTTCTTCATTCTTGAGCTCAGATCACCACCCAAGGAATATATTTTCATCTGGGTAGTCTGATCTCAACCTATGAAAGGAATCCTCTATTTGTGACATACCATCATAGTCCTTGTCGTCAAAGACTGGTGAATTTTCTGGGGAAATGTATGGAAACAGTAATTAAAATAATATCACTGTCCAGTTTCACGCGAGAGGCATGGGATATTAAAGCAATACAGTCTTGCAAAGAGTTAAGTACACGATTTATGACATTACTATCAACTAAACATTTCTTAACAAAGACAGTTACACCCCACTGTAACATCCAAGACGTTGACCTGACGGACACTATTGAACACCTCATAACCTGGAAGAAACTCCGGACAAATCTCTAAAAAAAACCCAAAAACAGCAAAACAAACAAACAAACAAACCAATAATATCGTACAAAGCACAATATTTTTTTTTCATCAGAGAAGGAATTGTCATGTTTCATAACCCTTCTATGTTCCAGCTAAGAGGGTTCCTTGTAGCAGTGGCTAGTGTTCGGGCCTTGGCCACATCCCTAGCTATAACTTAGACTGCCTTAGCGTCCATACCCTTATAATTCCTCGGTCGGTGGTTCGGACCCTCAATTACAACAGAGACCACAAAACAGATGATCTCTGGATGCAATGACTGCCATCAATGTTTTGTTAGCATCTTACCTAAACGTTAACCAATCACCACTAGAATATTTATTTGAGTTTGCAATTTCCTCTCGGAAGTTCATTGTTTTGTGTTACTGACTTTGGACGTGAAGTTTCATTTTCACAATACAATACCATGCAATATTCAGTTTACACAATAATTGTCAGGTCATTAGAACTATAGAATAACATATTTCAGTATGGTTACTGAAGTCATGACACTACATGCTATATTCTGCCCCTGAACCTGGGGATCAAAATGGGTCTTCAGCACTCCATGTTTGTAGCGGGCTACTTTAAAAAGGAGACTTATTTTCTCTCTTGGAAGAGTAATCATAAGATATGAAATTTGTATTCCCCTCTAAAACATTACCTTAAGTATAAATTAAACTCCTTCCTAATACAAATATGACTTTTACTGCTACAGAAATATCACCCCAGAGCTTGATGACATCCCACACACAGCCTGATAAGCGGAAGTATTGTACACAAATATGACTTTTACGAAAAACTACAGCATTCCGGCTCACTGCCTGATGACCCCCTACACGCAGTATGAAAAGCGGAAGCACTGTGCACAACCTTTGTACTGTAGCTATAGCTGCCTGTCAACATGGTTGGGAAATACGCTACTCTGTATGCATGCCTGTATCTCCACCAGATTTATGCCAATGGTAAGCGATTCACTTTTTCTACGTCATTTACAATACTGTACTCCGTAATATATTCTACAGAAGAGTGGCATATATATTTGGTGCAATGATTACCGATAAATACATTGTTATGTCTTCAGAAACGGGTCCGGGTCACTTTGTTGGTTTTGCCTTCGGAATCCATCACTCCATTCTGTTGGCAGGATGATAGCTGTGTTAATATATGATACATACGTCATTGCCGTATACCCCTCTACCACTGTTGGATATGGCCGTATGGTTATGGTTCTAAGCAGGGTGGTTAAATATAACAGACAGAGACTAAGATCACACCTAGGAAACAAAGACTAAGATCAAATTTTGCAACAAACAAACTATTTCGACATTGAAATATATAAAGCCAAAGGCAGAGAGTAACGTCGAAATGGTAAAAGGCAAACATAAATCGAACGACTTCGAGATTAACCATCAATATCTAAAATTGCCATTTGTGACTGGTTTCTAACGTGTATGGGTCAAACGTGTACGGGAAACCCCAGCACGTTATGTGATGCTTTCTTCCTGTCTTGATATATGCAATTTATTTTAAATGCTGAAATAATCATCTGGTATATTTTGTGAAGTAATGTAAGGAATATACAGTACTAGAATAGACGAATGTCAGAAAACAGAAACATCTGTTTCATGGATTTTCGTAAGGCCTTTGACCAGGTAGACACGCATAAATTATTGTATCTTACATACTGCACCCAATGGGTGTGCATGGTAAATTCTTCGATATATAAAAATGCAAATATGGCCACCTGATAGCCTGCTTTAGAGCAGGTAACAGGAAATCATCCGTGTTTAAACACCTTCCGGTGTACGACAAGGCTGCTTGCTTAGTCCCGCACTCTTTATCATTTTATTAAATGAACTATCTAATGAACTGAAACCTTTAGCACCACGACGTATATTTGTAAGAGAAGGTATTGAAGAAATCATCATGTTCATTTCCACTGATGATATATCATTGGCTGAGTTGAGTCGTTGATTAACAGAGAAAACTTGATGCCCTTGATAGTTATTGTAGAAAATGTCACTTGAGGTGAATTTAGTAAAATATTGTATTCAGAGATGGTGGCTACCAAACGAAAAATGGTGTTATAAGGGATCTGAAATGCAAATCGTAACTTCTGATAAATATCTTCGAGTTATGACTTCATGAAGAATATCTAGGTCTAAGGCCTAAGACAATTTTTTTATTAAAAAATCGTTCCAATTTTGTTGTATGGGAAATTTTGCAGTGTCGTTATGCCAAGGGAGGTAATAGAGAAAGTGCAGGGAAATTTCTTCACGAGATTATACAGGTGTCAGTAGAATAGTTTCGACAAATGCCATGCTCTGTGAGACAATCAGATACTCCCTATGTACCAGATATTATTGACGCTGTATAAAGTAGAGGTGTCGATTGATATGTTTGGGATATATTATATTATAGTAAATACCCTAGGACATGCTTTGAAATGCTTAAGGGCTATGGTGGTAGTGGAAAAATAGACTGGATGTCAAGGGTTAGACTGCTATTTTTCACTAGCTTTTAATATCTCTGGATCTGCCAGGACTGTGGGAGGACAGCCCAAAAACAAAAACATAGAAGAACAAAAAACATATCACTCTCGTTGTCATTCTTACACCTACATTCTGAAAGTATGAAAACATTAGAATACAACAGTCTATACTTGAAAATACACTGGAGTGAAAGTAGAAGATACTAAGATAGAGATCGCAGTGACAATATGAAAATGCTAGAATATAGACGGGAGTGAACGAATGAAACTACTAGAACATAGACTGGTATGAAAGTATGAATTATGAAAGTATGCTACTACTGGAATGCCGCACTGTGGCGATATATGATGTTATTACATTTCCTGGGGAAACGATAAGTGCGTAGGACAATGTGCGATGTACTGAGAGGAAGTCACATTTGGATTTTAAGTGTAATTCTCTGTAAGTGACATCCTGTGCTCTCCACGAACACACAGTACCGCTATGTTTCATTCATAAACACAAGCTTAGACAGGTTTTTGTGGCAAAAGGTAGACACACTTTATTCTCAGCACCATAAATCATCTGAAATTTAAAACCTTGTATATTATTATATTGATTACCATTGATCACAGTGACCACGTAGATATTTTTCTATATCTATATTCATATGACCAGGATAATTTGTCAAATACGAAGGCAAATGAAATGTGTAGACAGTCTTATGTTATGTCTATCTTCATATGATCAGGATAATTCGTCAAATATGAAGGTGAATGTAATTTCATGTAGATATTCTCCTATATCTATCTTCATATGTTCGGGATAATGTGTCAAATGTGAAGGCGCATGTTATATCAGTAGTATATAACGGGTCGCCAGAAAGTAGATTGGTTGAAGGAGGTTGAGGGAAGGTTAAGGGAAATTCACTGGCTGATCCAAGTCACGTGACCACGGCTTAGACAGGACGTCACAGGCGAGGGAAACGAATGGAGGGTGTTTCCTTATGCGGAAAATCTTTCATAAGAAAAGCAAAAAGAAAAAAAAACCAAGTGAAGAGTCATGAATTAACGAATAGACAGACAGACAGTACCTTTCAGCTAAGTTTGAATTGAGCGCGCTTGACAACTCACGTGTTCCCGACCTTTCAAATCGCCCGCATTCAACAGAGCGAACGTCTTTTGTTATCCCTTTGTACAGAATTATTCAGCTGTGTCCCGACTCGAAAAGTTGATGTTTAAAGGCGATGTCGTGCTTGCTTTTCCTGTTAAATGTATCCAGTTTCAGGTTTAACTCAGGACTAGTGTCAGAGTATGATATTTTAAAAACAAATGGTTCGAAATACACATGGATAGAAGTATATCTAGAAAACTGATGAAAACAACACCATGAAAGTCACATCATTTGGGAAGAGAGAGAGAGTAATGCAGATGCCAGGAATCTGCATATTGAAACAGTTCTGTTGTGCCCAGTTCCGACAGAAAACAGAGTTTAGAAGTTTAAGACTTCCACCTCTTCATTTCAAAATGTGTAACCTGTGTTAGCTCATGTAAAATAAAGAAAGACTTATACCTTAAGCCAAAAGTGTACTCGAAAATTATCAGTGTGCATTTTGGAAATAACTAATTCCAGCAACAGTTGTAGATAGTATCACACTCTAGGCAACAGGAACAGGCTGTATACCATAGTGTACAAACTATTTTCAGTGCTCTATGAGGTCAATGCAAACCACAGGTGTTTTTGTGTGTATAGTGTGCTACCCTGAACAGACAGATAGTACCCGTCAGCCCAGTTTGAATTGAGCGCGCATGACAACTCATGTGTTCCCGACCTATCAAATCACCCACGCAGTTTTACTTCAGGGCGTGATATTATAAAAAAAAGATGGTTTGAAACATAACTATATCAAATAGTTAACAGATTAGTACAACACCTTGAAGGAAGGTTTGTTGGGAAAGAGTTGGAAGCAATCCATAAGACATCTTAGTAGCAAGCAATGTGTTTCATGTTTACAATAGTCTTCTCTCAATCTAGCCGACCACCCCAAAGTCTGTCTTAGAAATAAGCAAATCAAGATGAGCTTGTGAATAAACCATTCCTCTGAAGGGTCCTTTCAAAGTATCCACACTTATACATGAATATCAGCCGACCACCTCCCTCCAACCGTCTCTCTTTAGGCTTTTGTGATCTGTTGCGCATGCTCCAATGTCCTTTGAGACTGCTTTCAGTTCAGTTTAAGATGTCTTACCTGTGTGACACATGTTCTGGCCTGCTGCCCATGGAAGCCAACGGCGACGATCATCAAGGATTACTTTCTGCGTGTAAACCAGGACCACCCAAGACGTCGATGCTGAGGACAAAGAAGACACAGGCAACATCTACAATGAAAATGGTGACAACCCACAAGGGACAGAAGACAACACCCCAACCCATGAACATAAGATATATGTGAGAGATGCAAGCTGTAGTGAATCGGGCAAAAACTGCTTTGAAACGAGCGGAAGATGACTGGAAACGGCAACAATATAAAAGAAAGCTTGAACCCTTGTAATCTGAGCACTTGCATAGGATGATGAGGGGTGACTATCTGTCTGGACTGTGGGAAGAGGTTCACTCGAAAAGATAATATTCAGAGACATTGGAAGCTGATGCATGGATTCGCTCCAAACGCACCCCCTCCAGATACCGACGCCCCTCCTGTAGGTAATGACCCTTCTCAAAAGACACTCTCCCCCTCAAGAGAGACTCCTATCTCCTCCACAGGAGAGACACCCTCCTCCTTCTCGCCAAGAGGACAGGCAGCAAGCTCAGTCTAGGTTCCTGATTCCCTCCAATGTTCTCGTGGTCGGACCCAGTGGCTGTGGGAAGTTTGTTTTTACCTTTCATGTGCTCCTACATTGCCTTATCCAACCCAGCCTACCCATTTCGTTTGGGGTTATACTCAGTGACAGCCCTGACAGACATGTTTCGGGACAATATGAAACTGCAGAGGAAACAGTACAAGCGACAGGGACGAACGCAAGAATGGTTTCAGAGAAGACTGAAACTGAGGTGGGAAGATCTACTACGTAATACTCTCATCTTTGCGGTGGAATATACCAAGTACTTTACAGGGGCACCTCTGTTTCAAAACATGCTATACAGCCGAGGAGATATGAATCCTTTCACGGAGCAATCTGTCCTCAAAAATAAAATCAGACTCCTGCTGGAACCCAAGATGAAAGCGATCTTGCATTTGCTAGATATGCCGGAAATAGAAAGTGGCATTAAATCTGATAGCATCGCAGATGATAATGATGACGATGATGTGGAGGATGACGCGGAGGAGAATGTTTGAGGATATGAATACCGGTCATTAGTTTATCAGTCTAACAGTCGGAAGAGAATGCCGAGACAACGCCGCACGTCTGGTTTGATTCATATTTTGAAAACACCTCAAGCTCAGGCGTTTGAACGATGAGAGACGCCGAGTTTCCCTGTACGTGAGAGGAGCTCTGAAACCCCCTGGACGGAAATCGTTGATGACAATGGATAAAGCATAGTGTTTAGATAACCATTCAACCTTATAACAGCATAGGGAAGGTGAACTGCAAATTCAACAGCGTGAAATGTGTTACAAAACATGGACTTGCTGTTTAAACATTCACGCCTTGAAGCAGCAGCCTGTGTGTATATATAGTGACTTTATTGTTGACTTACATGTTCCAGAGTGACCCATGCTGTCCATTTGTATATCACAGCTTTGTATTGGACCGACTGACTTGAATCAATAAATGATGTGAATACATTGCTTGTGTAGTCAGTTTTAACCTTCATGTAACCTTAGTATATAACCTATATGTACCCCGATGATAATATGTGTTGTCCCTAGACAGACATCGACACACACCTCACAGATCTATGAACCCCCCGTTCATACCAATACATCTAAAATGTAATGTCATCATGTAAATTGTGAATTTACATGGATTTACCTTTACAAGGATGAGTGCATTCCGCACAAACGCTACACCCCACTGTTTTCAATGTGTAACTGTTTACAATCTGAAAATATGTTATGGTAACCCTAAACATGTGCGCGGGTGATTTCATTCATCAGAAATCTGTTATTTACGATGTTTGTAAAAATAAACTGCTAACCACACTCATAGCAATGTTTCATGAAGTGGTTAGAGCCGTAATTGATCTATTGAAAGATGTCATACATTCATGTTCAGATGTAGGTATAAACTCTACACGCACATATTTTCCCACATCATTCAATTGTATTACATACCGGTTACAGTAACGGTGTATACACACGCACACAACAGCAAAACAAAGGTTGAACGGGGAGATACATATCATGTAACCCAAATAAGTCCTTTTCCAAGTAACAAATTAGTTATTTTCAAAATGTACACTGATATTTTTCTAGTACACGAGTACTGAGGTATAATTCCATCTTTTATTTTACATGAGCTAACACAGGTTCCGCATTTTGAAATGAAGAGGTGGAAGTCTTAAATTTCTAAAATCTGTTTTCTGTCGGAACAGGTCACGACAGAACTGTTGTCTACATTACTCTCGGTGCTGTCTCTTCCAACACAACGTGACTTTCATGGTGTTGTTTTCATCAGTTTTCTAGATATGCTTCTATCCATGTGTATTCCGAACCATTGTTTTTTAATTATCATACTTTGACTGTGGTCCTGAAGTAAACTGAAACTGGATACATTTAACAGGAAAAGCTTGCATGACATCGCGTTTAAGCATCACGTTTCCGAGTCGGGACACAGTTGAATAATTCTGTACAAAGGGATAACAAAACTCTGTCGAGTGCGGGCGATTTGAAAGGATGGAGACACGTGAGTTGTCAAGCGCGCTCATTTCAAACTGGGCTGACAGGTATTGTCTGTCTGTCTGTTTGTCTGTCTATTCAAGACAGTACGTCATACATTCATTGATTCATGACCCTTCACGTTTTCTTATGAAAAGGTTTCCTGCATCTCAATCTCATGTAGACTCAATCTCAATACATATGACACATTCCACATCGAATTATAGACACAGCTTTAAGCAAGGACCTTTTATAAATACGTATCTCCTGTATCGTGCTAGCTAATTTTGTTAAGTAATGCATCCAATTTCACTTTCCTTGCAGTGGAAATCCCTGAACTGACTATTCTCTTGAGCAACTGGAATCCCGGGAGAATATTAAAACTGTCTTTTAACCGATCGGCGGCACGAATATCTGGTTTGGCGAACGGCTTGCGCCCCGTGGCGATTGATTATGACCCAGTAGAAGAGAGAGTCTACTGGACAGATGTTGCTCTGAGGGCGATCTTAGCAAGAGACTTAAACGATAACAGTAATGAGATCATCCTGTCCTTGAAATCAAGTATGTGGAGTTGTTGTTACTTGCTGGTTACTTAACGGCACCTTCCAGCTATCCAAGTCTCAACCAGACAATCCAACAAATAGTGCCATAGCACTGTGCCATGTAGTCTGGGTCCTTTGCCGGTCAACCCTCACTTGATGGTCAACCGATATAAGAGGTTACAGGACCAGAAAATAGGTCTCTTGAGTTCTGTGCCAAACACACTTCTCATGGGGTGGAAGACATGGCACTACATGCAAAAAAAGTTGAAATATCCTGAAACACGCCATAGAGAAGTAATTATAATTGATTATGCATTAAATAATCTTATCCATTTTTGTAGCAATATAAATTTGCGTGTTCTGACACTGACAGTCTTTGAATGTCTAGTTTACCCGTATTTCCGCCAATACGCTGCCGGGCTTACAGATTCTCCATTAGTATTTTGTTTGAAACCTCCCTGGTAAATATGTGACCTGGCGCATATTGAGGGCCAGCACTTATTAGAAATTCGGCGTTTATTAGAGGAAATATCGTAGTTTAAACCAACTCACTCTTACATACCAAGCGAACAAAACTTAGGTCTAAACAATTTGAAATAAAATCACAATGGTCAAATCACCTTTGAGCGTTTTTATCCAATACCTGTGATTTAATATATGATTTATAACGATCATGTTTATATACCTAATTTCCTGTATTTAAACCATATTTCTTTAAAGCCATGGACGAGTTCTAAAATACTTGTGGTCTTTCCACATTATTACAGATGCCACACTTGATGGAATAGCTATTGATTCCATCGCCAGGAAGATATTTTACACAGACACCGGAAATGACGTCATTGTCTCCCTGAACATGAATGGTACCGGAAGTGAGATCATCGTCGATAGTGGACTTGAAGAACCAAGAGGAATTGTTCTTCACGAAGAAAACAGGTGTGCATATTTAATGTTAATGACAGAAAAATAATATTCATGAAGAATTAATCAATATCTCGAATATTGTTCATTCCAGGAAGATGTACTGGTCAGACTGGGGACGGAACGCATACATAGCATCAGCTAATTATGATGGTACAAAAATCAACAGGATCGTCACTACAGGTCTTGGATGGCCGAACGGGCTAACAATGGACAGAAGGAGTGAGTTTCAATAGTGTAACTTACTTAAATTAAGAGGGAAGTTTGGAGGAACACGTCCCGGTGGCAGACCAGGGAACTATGATCATGGATTTGAGTTCTGCTCGGGATTCTTATGTTGCCATGTTTCTCAGAAATATAACTATGCTCATAGGTGTCTCCAAACGGAAAGATCGTAAAGACCTCCAGCACTTCCAGTTGGAACTCCTTAAACGATTTCCAAACAGTACAAAACGTAATTTTCTTACTATTCGTCAAAATATGTCTACAGATTGAATCTTTCTGCTTTGGAATTAAAATTTAAAGTACAAATGTACACGTATATGTTAGCAGACATTTTCCTTCTATTTCCGATTCAGGTTCTGTAATACTCTTTTAGGGACTAGAATATAAAGTATGTGTTAGCAGACATTTTCGTCTTTTGAATAACCCGTTGAACTACAGGATGCAATAAAAAATCTGCAATACATTGTTTATGCATCTTCCATGTGATCAATTTAGAATACTTTTGAAGGTTTGAGTACCAATGTCCTAAACACAAACCTTAGCTGTTTGTTATTTCCTTATCTCATGCAACTGAAGATGGAATACTCTACTGGTGCGACTCCTTGAAGCATACATTAGAATCAGTGCAGGTAGATGGGACAAGCAGAACACTGTTGCTGCAAGAACTCGGGGCTCGCTACTTCGGGATATTTTTTCACGACGGCGTCATCTACTACACGGACAGGAACAGAAGGTGACTTTCAGCAACTTCTTTCAATGAGTCACTCAATAGACGCAAAATGCTATCCGATTGATGTCCGTATTTTGACATCCTGTTTGTTTTTCTGAACCATTGACGTGCCTTTCAATGTATTTGCAATGCGTGCCGATACAGGATATGCCCACCTTGCCTTGTGTCATATCTAAATGTGAGGCATGTGACAGATGCTTATGAATTAGTGGAAACCGTACAGAACCAGTCCTGTTTTAGCATCAATGGAAATGAACAATACGCTTCGATTTGCACGTAAAAATAGATACAATCGGTATGTGGCCGAATCCGGTACTTTGGTTCGACTAGACCATGATGTGTGTCAACAGTGCCGACGGGTGACATTACAGTACTGCACGTCTAGCTCACCGACACCAGGGTGTGACGTCACGCTATAACCGGAAAACAGAAACAGCTTACAAGAAGTAAAGAAAGTACTACATTCGAGTGCCGAGTGATTTGGTGCGGACTTTGAAATTCATAAAACAGTGAAAACGAGTTTGTAACCCACACCCAAACCAGTACGCCATAGTGGTACGAACACGTGTTCATTGCTTGTTTGGCATTCTAGAAGCAAAGGAAAAACATAACATTATTGCATTACGTGACGTGGTTGTCATTCGAACCAAACGAGAGACTGACAGAACATAAATGGATGAAGCCAGATTTAGAGTACGTTCAACAAACTTAACAACATCTTAATCAAAGGTTTGTGGCAGCGGGTTTCTGTGGCTTCCCAGGGTTTCCTAATTGTGAATTCCAGATGCTCGTTCTATTGTTAAATCTTAATAAGGAAAGAATGTACATCAAAACGCCGCTAAGTACAAAAGCGTATGATTCCCACCTGCCAACGTTATGACGTCACAATGATTAAACGCTATGGCATACCGAATGGCACATTAGCCACTATTTAACCAGGTAAATCCCTTGATTAGAATGGCGGTTTATCAAACATAGACCAACATATACTGATCACTGTCATTTTAGGACAGTATTCAACATACCTTCAACCGGTGGGACAACGGGAACCATGTCTTCACCACACATCACAACGCCTGTGGGAATCCACGTGTTCTCGAACAGAAAACCGTCTGGTAATTTGTGTTGATGTTTCTTTAATTAATTAATTCATTCATTCATTCATTCATTCATCGCTAAAATCCAGATCACCTGCTCAAAGGCATCGATCGTTTGATGTCAGTCTCAAACGGTACATTTATCAATCTCAACTCTCTGGAGATCATACATTTGATTAAGTGCCACAGAAGGGTTAATCTGAACATCTTTCCATCGTGACGTTATTGGAGCTGAAAGTGGATAATAAACTGTTATATTAGGTTAAATATGGACAAAACATGTTCTATGCTTGTTGGGAATGGAACCAGGGACTTCGGCGTGGTGATTATTCCTTTGCAACTAAATACATGTACTCATTACTTATTATATGAGTATTGCAGAGTGCCCTGCTGGACAATACGGAGACGACTGTCAGCAATGTGGGAACTGTAAAGCGAGATCTGTCTGTGAGAAGACCACAGGACAATGTTTGGCCGGATGCGCCGATGGATACAAAGGCAGTGACTGCAGACACGTTCAGGACAAAACATCGGCAGCAGGTAGACTAGCGTTGACACTAGCTTACTAGGTATATGGGATAGATCTTGTGTTATTAAGAATCATTAAGTCATTAAGGACATTAGAAGTCCCATTCCAACAATGTGTAATCGCGGAACCTACGGGATGATGTGCGCCCATGTTTTGTAACTGCGCTGGAACATCGTGCGACCAATGCCAAACAGGCACAATTAGTTTGTCTGAATCAGACACAAAACATGCAGTTTACAGCTGCGGGTATATATTATAGCGAAATATTGTTCTGTTATTCTGAATCGACACGTTACCATATACCTGTAAGGCCCGACTTAGATGAATGTTTGCTGAGGCTATTGGTTTGACTGACAGACTGACTTTCATTCGTTGTCATGAACCAAGGAACCACCCCTAAAGCTTGTCCAGCCAACACCTACGGCCCCGACTGTGCTCCGTGTGGGATGTGTGCAGGAGTGGTCACGTGCAGCAAGGTCGGGGGTACCTGTCCAGCTGGCTGTCAACTTGGCTGGACTGGGGACAAGTGTGACCGGGGTAAGTGTGGCATAGACCGAGAGATCTCATATAATCCTGAATGTGGTTTTGTTTGAACAGATGAAGCATATGTACTGTTTTGAGTATAGTTGATCGTAATTCTGATAACACATTCCTTTCTGTTAACACTCACATTGTCAACATTCCAGCATGTCTTCCAAACACGTATGGTGCGTCCTGTGAACCATGTGGTCAGTGTGCTGGTGGTGTCCATTGTGACAAGAGTTCTGGACTTTGTCCAAATGGATGCCAAGATGGTTGGTCGGGATCTTTGTGTAAGACGCGTGAGTAAAATACACTCTTGTTACATGTTAATAGAAGCGACAAAACCCCTTTCAACATCTAAAAGAAATCCCTGCTATATGCAGATTAACAATTCTGACTATATCATGTGAGTGTATTGGTTTTCGTGGCATTGCAGGTATCGTTTGATAAAACAGTCGCGTTTGGACCAGACAGTCCAGTGATCACAACCATGCGATACGATTACAGAATATATGTTCGTGAGATTTGTATCAAACAGTGATGATACCCACCTTGTCTTAATTTATATGACAACTTTGAATCCACACCAACTGTACATAATTATATTTACTTTTTAGTCTAAATAGGTGCTACTGTACATACATTTAGGTATATGATTGTCGCCGAAGTCGTGTGGTCAGAGTGGTAGTTTGTGTCGCCGACGATAATATGCGTCACTTTTGTTTATTTATCGCATGCCCTAGAGACATGTTCTAGTCGGATTATAATGTAATATAATGTCAGAAAATATTGGAGACACGTGGAATCAATGCCATAAAGTGTTTCTCTTTATTCATTTTTGCAAAGGTGCGAAGTTAAGTTTTTACATCCTTAAGAAGAAACGACTCTATCTTCAGACTTAAGTAATAATTTCATAAAATGACAGCAGATGACAGATTTCACAGAAAATTATTTTTGTAGACTTCCTTATTGAGAATGTCTATAAATGTTACTGTACTGTTGACGGGGTTTAGAAACACAATGGGAATTGTGTTCCCCTTCTTCCTGGTTTGCTTGTATGAGTACTGGTTCATATTTAGATTATTGACAAAAAAAAAAAAAAGGCATAAGGCTACATGACAAGAGGGATGAATTCAAATAGTTTAAGTTTTGAGCACGAAAATACCAAAGATTGACATACGGCTCTGCACTCATCAAAGTCATAACGTACCAGACCCCAAAGAGCTTTCGAAAGTCTTTTTGTTGTGGAAATATGTAGCGCAGTTCCAAAGATGACGTTTCAGTGCCAAATTGATGCCTAGTGCCATTTCCTGTTTACACTTTTACTATAATTGACGTGACATATGGTTATGAAGGGTCAAGGGTGCGGTCACCTTTTAGCGAACACTTGGTGTCATCACCATTGTGATGATGAATCATAAACACATGCAATAGTCAATGTACAACAGACTAAGAGTGAGTGAGTTTAGTTTTACGCCACCTTTAGCAACATTCCATTAATATCACGGAAGAGGGCATCGAAAAAGGGCTTCAGAGTCTGACATTGTAGAGAATGTGTAGAATCGAACCCCTGTCTTTAACGTGCCGAAAGAACGCCTGATCTGTTAGGCCATCCCACCGCCCCTTGCCGGTAAGAGGTGTATTATGGATGTTGAATGGGTTTGTCGCTTTTATCATTTTATATCCAGGCTTATTGGCCTTCGTCAGGCGTAGACTGCCTATCATGGTAACCAAACTCTTATTTGCCTGTATCTATTTTTGAAAGCAGACATGTCCCGGAATGAAATATTACTGATTTATTAACTTCCAGAATGTATTCCTGGTACATATGGTGCGGGGTGTCTGTCGTTCTGTTCCCACTGCAAAACAGGAACGGTGTGTCATCAGATCACTGGTGAATGTCCTGCAGGTTGTCAGCAAGGATGGAGCGGTGCCAAATGTGACGAGGGTAAGCACTTGTAGAGAGTTAGTGAGAGAGTATTGTTTTGTGTCCTTTGAGAAATAGTCCAGCAGTGTCAGCGGGGACACCAGGAATGGGCTTTGGCCCATGTGGGGAATCGAAATCGGGTCTTCGGAGTTGCGAGCGAACGCTTTAACCACTAGGCCAAATCACCTTCCCCATTACGTTTGAAAGACGCAGCGGATTTTCTTTCCAGAATGTAAACCGGGTGCTTACGGTAAAAACTGCGCATCACTGTGCTCGCACTGTATGCTGGGAAGTGTGTGTAATCACGTTACAGGGCAGTGCCCAAATGGATGTCAGTCAGGTTGGAGTGGCGACAAGTGTGATGAAGGTATGACACACTGAAATGAGTAATCAAAGTAATCAAAAGACACATTGATCTAATGCTCCGATCCAGAATGACGACTTTCGTTTATAGACACTGGATAAACCATTTTCATAAATCATTAAGGTGATAACTGAATGATGAGACCAGTGACGTTAAGATCTTGCTACACATGTGCAAAAATCATACTGCTTTTGCGCAACTCCTGACTAATTCTCATGTTATAATCTTTGAATATCTGACGACCAAACACTCTGTTCTGAACATTTCAGACATGCAAGACAGCACCAAACAAGAACCCAGCAACGCGTCGGTTCTGAGTAAGCAATTATATGCACTGCAAACCACGTTTTATCAACTATATACAATATTTGCTTCAGAAGAATTCATGTACTCTCACTGGATGAAACATTGTTAGGTTTTAGAATGATAACATTGGGATCGTATTAATTTACTTATTTACTTTCCATGTGATGTGGCAATGTGCACAATGTGTAGATGATGTAGACGCACAGGCCAAAAATGATAAAATGGGTTAAACGTATTTGGGTGTCGATTAAGCTAGTAGACATACAGAAATATGAAATCTGACATACAGCTGAACATATGTATTTTTGTCAGCATTAATTCAGTTCACTTACTGTACATGTGTGGACACAAGGGTAAGTACCCGGTGACACCACCCTTTATTAATAGCCATCTATTAGACGATAGTGACTACTGACGCGTCGATCTGCTCGTCCCATATCTCCTCGATCGCGTTCTGATCAGACGATTTGGAGAGTCAGGGAAGAACAGCTTTCATTAGCAAGAAGGGCACCTGCTATACGAGCTGTGTGGGGTCGAGCGTTGTCGTGTAGGGACAGCTCCCTCTGGCGGTTAAAAGAGTGGGAGGAGGTGAGATGATGCGGCGATTTCCTGTAAGATTGCTCTGAAGCACCACTAGATCTGATCTACCCGTGTAGGACATGTTCTTTCACAACCTGACCCTCCCATCGCCAAATCTATCCACCTATCGAGCTGCACTTCGGCGAAAAAGTTCGTATACACGTCCAATCTCGTCTATGCTGGAGGAAATATAAAATTTTCATCAGTTCCCCAAGATTCGTTGTCGATGTAGTCGTGTCAGTCCAACTTTTGATCGATATGTTCAAATTCCCACTTTTCTCCTTCCATTTCTTATGGTTTGATGGGAAATCCTTCAACGACCAGGCACTTGTTCATTAGTAACCCTTACCGTAAGAAATCAGTGACATTAGCGAAACCCCCGAATGAATCGGTCCAGAGCATGAGTGGGCTCTCTTGATCTTCCACCTTAGGGCCATCATGGATCTAATTAAAGATGGTATGCCGATGTTGTAATCGAGATATGGTACTGTTGTGAACGCTAAAGTGGCGCGCAATACACATCAATCACAACATGATTAACGGGATTTAGACACAGCAATTGTCTTCTTAATGATGACCTTTGACAAAATATATCGAAATGAACTTCTGAAAACGCCTATACATTTCATTTTTCGAAGAGTGTATTTTCTTTGTACGCCTTAAAGCTAAATTAATATTTTCAAAGAAAACATATTAAGCATTTGTCCTTGGATACCTGGTGGTACCTAGCTGTGGTACTGAGCGTGGACACACTTCCTAGTACTACCGCGTTACAATTAGTCACCTTACTGAACAAGATCAGCACAATGAAACTCCAAACTGTACCGAAATGTGTGTGCATATCTGCGTGCGTGGGTACGTGCACGTGGAGGTCAAAGCCATCCGCCTTTTGCTCCAGTCACTCGTGAATGATTAAGGATCCGTATGTCATACCTGGCTCCTCATATCTTCTAATCTTTCGTTTATATATCTCCAATTTGTCTGGATAATGGAGATTTCACTTGTAACACTATGAAACGTGCGTTTCATGTTTTGTAAGATGCATGTATTGCAGTTGTAGTTATTGCCGCATCTGCAGGGGGCGTTGTCCTGCTTATCATCATTGCTGTTGTAGCTGTAGTGGTACTAACCAGGTAATGTATATCAAATACAAGAACGTGTGTACAGAGCATTAATGTTATTTGTTTGAAGATTAACGATATGAGATTTACGAAACCAAAAGTACTGCATGAAACACTTCATTCTTATTCGCATCCTTTACCCGTTTTGGGAATTAATGCTCAATCTCGTGCGTACAACACCAATGGTTTAACAACTGAGCTACTCTAGTACGCCACTGAACGATCGTGACATGTCGTTAAATGTTTATTTAAATTATTTTCCAATTCTCGTCAAGGATAAGTAATGACAATGCTATTTGACTAGTTAAACATGTTTCTGAACAATATTTCCTGCAGGCGTAAGCGACAACCACGACAGAAGACCATCAACCAATACGATACGGCGGGTCCTTCGAGACTGACCTCGGGCTATCTCGTCCCATCCGACCAATGCCCTGCCTACCTGGGTATCATGAGGTCCACCCATCCTTCCAGGATCCACTTCGATGTTGCCCAAGCTGATGCCTACCTCCCCATGAGTAACACCACACGGCAGCCAAAGCAGGAAGAAGAAGACCATATATATGAAACACCAGTGTTTTAAGTTGGACTTGGGACGAGGACAACTCTACAAAGGGTGCACCTATTTCTCTTTGGACAACAAAGGCTTTCAACATGAAGCTGATCCAGACTTGAGTTCCAGAATATCGTTTTTAGGTTCTGTGTGGCTTCATTCTCTGTCCATCAAGTGATTGTATACTTTGTTGAAATGTCGCTGACGAGTGACAGGAGTATTGCGGTTCATTGCCAGACAGCAAGTGCATATTTCTCTGCAAATCATGAGAAAAGACAGAGCTAACGCCAAGTATCATGGCTGATTTTCAGTCAGCTATTCTTATATGTCCTCTTATGTCTTTGATGCATAGAATTAATTTTGCTGGGTACTTGAGATTGGTTTTTGTGGTATGTTGACAATTTCTGTTACTAGATGCTCATATATTCCTCCATGCAAGGTAGCCCATTTCTGGTCTCCCCCCGTCGTGATATTGCAGGAATATTGCTGAAAACGGAGTAAAATCAAATTCACCCACTCCATCCAAGGGAGTACATGTCTGTGTACATATTGTTATTTACAGGCTTCGATGTTTCTCGTATATGTGTGTGCATTTTAGTTCCATAGTTTTTGTTGAAGTACTGTGATCACGACTTCGGCTGTAAAAATTCTCCTTTTCTTCATTGTCTTAATATACTTTTCGATGCGCTTTGGTTCATGCCAATTAATGTTTATTAGTATTTATCTGGTCATATTACTGTCAAACATCACTTGATCATGTTACTGTCAAACATCTCTTGGTCATATTACCGTCAAACATCACTAATATTTTTGTCAAACATCGATGATCATGTTACTGTCCAGCATAATTGATCCTATTTTAGTCAATCATTACTGGGTCATATTACTTTCAGACATCACTTGATCACATTACTGTCAAACATCACTGGGTCATATTTCAGTCAAACATCACTTGGTCAAACACGACAGAACACATATTGAAAGATACTGATTTGGTCCATATGTATATACCTTGTACACGCCCTTATACTATCCATTTGTGTACATAAAACTTTGTACATGTACTGCGAAATATTATGTCATCTGTGTTTCCGTTACATCTCAACACATCAGATCTATACCTCACATGAGGCCACAACACTCCCAGATTATCTTCTAATGGTTACCCGGCGTGAACACTGATCAAGTCTCCAGCGCGTTTTAATCCACAGCCTTGATCAATATGATCAGTTGTAGTTCAGGTTGCTAAGCAGAACTGAATAATTGAACATACGAATCCATGGAAGTGCCTGGTGTATATCATAGGATAACTAGTTCAGGTTGCTAAGCAGAACTGAATAATTGAACATACGAATCCATGGAAGTGCCTGGTGTATATCATAGGATAACTAGTTCAGGTTGCTAAGCAGAACTGAATAACTGAACATACGAATCCATGGAAGTGCCTGGTGTATATAATAGGATAGCTACTGGATGCTGTTTTCCCTAAAGAAAAACCTTTCTTCTTCCATATGTAATAAATACACAATGTTATTCAGAAAGTGGTCAGATGTTACACATGTGGGATTAAACCTTCTTAGTACAGATTGTAGTACTTTTGTTGGCGCCCACTTCCAAGCCACGGTGGCGTCTGAATTCAGACTAGGTGTCTGAATTGTGTGATTGCAATAAGGTGCCTAACTCTGACTGCGTGGGCCCGAATCCCTCATAGGATTTAACCCAAGAAAAGTACTAGAAACTGTACTTTACTAAAAATAAGTATAATTCCAAACACATACTTATTCAAAGGAGTGAAAATACATCTTTAGGTTCTAAAGATAAACATGTTCGCATGTACTTGCAAACACCGAAGATGCTCCTCATATGCCACTTAGAAACTGTTCGGTTTGGGGAATGTCATGATTATCATTGCCTTGAACCAGATTAAAGTACTGCGACATATCGCGGCAGCACAACGGGGAAACGGGATGCAATTTGTTGTGGAATAACTTCACATGAGATCTTTGAAAAGTTATAAATTTCCCCTATTTATCTCGCTGCTTTAATAAGGAAGTGGTTGTGATATCTAGTCTGAACTGTCACCAAAGCATTCCTGGTAATGGACAAGGAAGGCGTGCATTAGATCCTTGTGGTCAGATGTCAAACTATCCCAAACGTCCTCATTACAACACATACTTACAGACCATGCACATCATGTACTCTTGTTTTCGTTATCTGTCCTTAAACGAGTAAACCGGTAACTAGTTTTAGTACTTCTGTGCGTTAATATTTAACGTCACATCGGCAATATTTCAGTCATATCGTGACGAATCTCTGAGCTGGAGGCACATGATTACACTATGAATGTGCCTTTCAAAACAGGAACCTATCAAGTGACAAGAAGAGCTAATACATCCCTTCCTGTTAAGTTAAGAGCCGTGTGCTTGTCTGCATTGAATTAAGTTCAGTCTATGTTGTGATGTCAAGCGATGTCTCGGCTTACACTTCGAGTCATCGTGTATACCGCCTTGTCGATCACTGTCGGATGTACCTTTGAAGACTTTTAGTTGTCATCTAACTTCATAATTCAAGATGTCACACGTTCTCATAGTTAACAGTAACATGTTGTCCTGTATTATATAAACTGAATTATCATTTCTTGTACAGTATAACTATTTCTACATGTGTTATGATCGGAAAATATCGTCTAAGCAGTAAGCATTCCACACAAATTTGTATTTCAGCACAGCTTGTTTTCTGGACGATGAGGCCTCCAATGCTTAAAAAAGACTTTAAGACTATACGACATGTGTGAAATGCCCGGTATCCTAAATATATACATATGTTTAAACATATTCGAATAAATATAGCATGGTCAGACGGTGTATATGTGTTGCATGGAGTATAAACAAAGATCTCGCTTTAATATATGGTTGTTGTACTGTCATTGCCAGGAGACTACTATCGACTCACAGTTTCCGCGATGTATGGGGATATTTAATTACGCAACTGAGGGTTTAGCTCACAAGGGGAGACAGTAGAAGTAGTATTTGTTATTTTCTAGAAAAAAGAATCAGTAATAGATCTCACGGATCTATTTACTTGTGAAAACCAACTGGGCAGTTCGAAAAATAAGTCCACTCGGTGTCTGGGGAGATGTTACACATGTGGGATTAAACCTTAGTAAAGTACAGATTGTAGTACGTTTGTTGGCGCCCACTGAATTCAGGCTAGGTATAAATATATATATTTCTGGGTGTATTCTCACTCCTTCATCTCATCGGGTGAAGAAAACCAGGAAGCAGATAGCAATACCAGTACACGTGAACCAACAACAGTGATAAGATGACAATGATATTCAGGCACTTATTAGCTATTCAAGGACATCATGCGACCAGCAATTAGTTCTTGATTTCCCTTTGGAGTTCCATTGTCTCCTATGGTTGTTTTATTCAGCAGAGAAGTAAACGTCGGAGACTTATATTTGGTTATTCTTCCAGCCAAACTTTTTTCACAGCTGCCTGAAAGCGTCACCCATTCACTGACTGCTGCTGACAAATTAACATTACCTGCTAAGCTAAGAGCTATGAATTAACACTGCTATAGCCAAGAACATTCTATGATCGAAGACATAAAACCACGGCATTGGCAGAGGTAGATATATTGTTTTTGTATAAAGAAACACGAATACACATTTTGGACGATTAGGATTCACTAGTTCTAACCAATGATAGGTCCACCATGAGCATCAAGTGAACAGCAAGTGGCAACAGCCAGTACTCCTTCTTCACCAGCCACCTTATCTTGCCCATTTACAGCAGTGCACCATTCTGGCTGTGAACCTGAGCAATAAAAGAAATGAATACATATCCCAAACACTATTCAAAATCAATCTAACTTGTGTCTTTTCCGAAGGACAAATAAAGATCCGGGATAGAGTTGGTCTTCAGCAACCATGCTTGTCGCAAGGGGCAACTAAAGTGGTCAGGTTCGTTGACTAGGTTCACACCTGTCATGGTATCCTAGTTGCGTGGATCGATGGTCATGCTTGTGATCACTGGATTGTCTGAAAAACTGGCGTTACACAACAAAGAAACCAATCTTAAATGACCAACTGTTTCGGTTCAGTGGGTGGTCAACTTACATTGCATTCGCATTGCAGGACTGAAAAGTTCGGAATTTTGCGTGCACGTTATAAATCATGACACCAGTGAATGAGAAAATGTAGACAATACTTGGATTTATGCTTGTTTTCGTTAAGTCAACTCTGCATTCACTTACACTGAAGCTTCTCATGATAAAATGAAATCCAATTCATGATTTATGCTAAGAATTTGTTAAGACATAATTACGCACGAATTGTTGATTTTAGAATGAATCTGGTATAAACATTACCTCCAATAAACGCTCCTCCAGATCTCCCAAAGTTCGCCCTCACGTTACACCCTAACATCACAGTTCCTTTGTCACAGGATACCACAGCTTTATCTCCCATCTGGACTCCACTGGGTTTTGACACCTTTGTCTTACAGGTAAGCTTAGGGGCAGTGCAGCATGCAGCGTAAGACCATGTACCTGTACGGTGAAGGGTAAACATTGTTGCGTTCCTGCTGCTAACCTTGAGACCACAAGTAGAACAACAACCAGAACACAACCCACTGATCTTTCAGTGGCATCTATCTTTAGAACCGTATGTAAATCCAGACGATCTCATTGAATATAAGCATTTCCTAAAACCGAATGCAGTCCAAATAGACAAGAAATGTATTTAAAAGACGACGCATCTACTTCCGGTCATTGAATACAAGCATTTTGTACGTCTGAATGCAGCTCAAGTGGACTAGAATTATATTTCTTAAATTTAGGGGATAGATAGATAGATGTATATATCAACATTTTACTAACCTACTGTGGTGCCTTCATTGGACGCAACACATCCCTTGTTGTTCAGTGATGGGAAGGCTCCAAACATCTCTGAATCCCATGTCCACGCAGAACAGCCTAGGACAGAACCAATGTCTTGTTGTATGAAGATTTTAACACATTACACAAATATTTCACCCAATATGCAAATTAACAGTCTTGACAGTACACGAGAAAAATTTCGGGGATCTTCATTAGGAAGATGTCCTAAATTACTTTTTCAGGGTTTGATAATCTCTTGGGAAAGATTTACATTTTTTTCTATTTGCATTAGGCATTTGGGTGTTTGTCTTAATGGAAAAAATATGGTTCGGACTTCTATAATATCACCAAGTTGTGATTTTCCAAAATATACTGTGTATTTCAAATAAATTTTATTTCTTTAACATTTGGCCAACCTTTAATAATAGTAAAAACTGTGCTTGAATGACACCGTCATTTGTTTCTTTACGTTTTTCAAGTTAGTACAATAATACGTTTCATGGCAGTGAAAGTGTTTTTTTCTTCAGGCAGATTCCATGTACAGACTGAAGGAACCTTGTACCTACCTGTAGCTACTTCATTCTGCTGGCAGGTTGTTTCCACTCTGGCATCCACAGAGTTGGCAGACGGTCCTGATCCCCTGTACGTACACTTGAGGTTCTTGGTCTTACAGCATCGGGCAACTGCCTGTACACCTGGATACATATTTACTGATCACTTACAGGTAGACCGGGCAACTGCCTGTACACCTGGATACATATTTACTGATCACTTACAGGCAGACCGGGCAACTGCCTGTACACCTGGATACATATTTACTGATCACTTACAGGCAGACCGGGCAACTGCCTGCACACCTGGATACATATTTACTGATCACTTACAGGCAGACCGGACAACTGCCTGCACACCTGGATACATATTTACTGATCACTTACAGGCAGACCGGGCAACTGCCTGCACACCTGGATACATATTTACTGATCACTTACAGGCAGACCGGGCAACTGCCTGTACACCTGGATACATATTTACTGATCACTTACAGGCAGACCGGGCAACTGCCTGTACACCTGGATACATATTTACTGATCACTTACAGGCAGACCGGGCAACTGCCTGTACACCTGGATACATATTTACTGATCACTTACAGGCAGACCGGGCAACTGCCTGTACACCTGGATACATATTTACTGATCACTTACAGGTAGACCGGGCAACTGCCTGTACACCTGGATACATATTTACTGATCACTTACAGGTAGACCGGGCAACTGCCTGTACACCTGGATACATATTTAGTAATCACTTACAGCTAGACCGGGCAACTGCCTGGACACCTGCATACATAGCTAGTAATCACCCACAGGTTAAACGTTCAGTGACATCAGTTGAGTGAGTGGGTGAGTGAGTTTAGTTTTACGCCGCACTCAGCAATATTCCAGCTATATGGCGGCGGTCTGTATATAATCGAGTCTGGACCAGACAATTCAGTGATCGACAACATGAGCATTGAGCTGCGCAATAGGAAACCGATGACATGTGTCAACTAAGTCAGCGAGCCTGACCACCCGATTCCGTTAGTCGCCTTTCATGGCAAGCATGGGTTGCTGAAGGCCTGTTCTACCCCGGAACCTTCACAGGTCGACATCAGTTGAAACTTTACACGTTATAAGTCAAGCTGAATTTGCATCATGAATCAGTTACCCATCCTTGTTCCTCAAAAGATGAACAACGTGATCATACGTTTTTCATAATAGTTGTATATGAAAGAAAACGACTTTCACATTTTAATGGAACGCCTATTTTCCGACATCAACTTCACATCAACTATGTACGTACTACATTAAACATGCTGGACCGATTACACGCAGATCGATGCTCATGAGGCCAGTTACTGGTTCGTCTGGTTCAGACTCGTGTGTGTACACACACAGACACAGACACAGACACAGACACAGACACAGACACAGACACACACACACACACACACAGAGAGAGAGACAGACACACAGGAGTCTTATACATGTATATTGCTGTAAACTGCGTTAAACAAACAAGATTCTCTCTGATGCAATAAATACAGAGGCACAGTCATTCTCGTTTCGTTTACATTTACACTATTATCATCTGAATATTGCTTTACAATTGCTAATAAAGTATGTTTGGACTGAAACTGACATGAAACATGCAAATGTACCTACCGCTCGTTGACCTGTAGCCATTGGAAGCCTGGCAGGACATATGGCCATTGTGCATCAGGAACTGGTCGCCATCACGGTACCATTGTCCATTCTAACAGGAACAGTGATCAAATTCTGCTTTAATAAGTGTAAATGTCTAATTAGAGCATGTATATTACTGGGGTAGACTCACCGCATGTTAAATGTTGCGGAACAGTCTCTTTGAACTCCCGCTGCCGGAAGGAGGCACATATGAGTAAAGGAAAAAAATATTTCACAAAATCACAGTACCGCATATGTTATAAGCTTACAGGAACCAGGAATACTCAGGAAAATGCACAAACGTGCGGTAGCGTTTCAAACTGGAGGAGATACTAGGATAATATTACAAGAAATCTGAGATGAAACAAATGTATTTTGTGTTCTTAGGGAATGTTAAACACCAAAAATACCTTATGATAACTCGAACAGCCTGTCATAACCTCATCTCCCTGGCAGAAAGCGTACGACTTCTTGTCATCGCCGACTTGTGAGAACCCCGACCAGCGAGTGACACACTGGATGTCGGTGTTGTGGGCTCCAGAAGACATGTGACCAATCTCATGCTCGTTGTTGTGAGACACTTGGACAGGGTGGGTAACGTGGACAAACGGATCAATCGTGGTGGGAAGAGTGACCTGGTCTAGACAGATGAAGGAGAAGTGTTAGGAGGCTACAGCTACAACGGCGTTAAACGTCCGCAAATTTATTGAAAGACAACTCCACCGGAGATTGTGTAGACATCCAATGGCTTGTTTTCGTTGATCTCTCGTTAACCTAGCCACACCTGCTGTGTTTAGAATACAAGGAACGATTGTCATCCAAGCATCCTAGCCTCCAATTTAAGCCTGAATGCATAATTTGAATTTATACAGATAAAATAATGTATAGAGGCAACCTAACGTGTACATCCTGTTTGTCCCAGTTTATTTATAGATTGCACTTCAAGGGTGGTGGTGGTGGAGGAGAGTGGCCAAGGGGTTAAGGTGCTCGCTCATCACGCTAATGGCACAGGTTCGATTCCATACATAGGTACAATGTGTAAAATCAAATTTATGGTGCCCCACCACTCCCTCCCCAAATAAACACTGCGTGAAACTATACTCACTGATATTATATATAGTTTTACGTAGAGCATCACCGATATGGTTCGAGTCAATGTTAAGTAGATTTCTTTGGTAGATATAAACTCAATGAAAACGTAAACCCTATCCTCTTACGTCCATCGCCACTGATATCCAGTTTAAGCGTTGTATCTGCTTTCCCCAGGTGGAATTCCTGGTACATTATGGGCTTTCCCTTGTAGTTTACAACGACGTCATAGTCTCCATGGAAACCGTTCACAGTGAAGGACGAACCATCGGAGAGTTTTCGTGCTACATGGGTTGACCATTCCTTCTTGACCAGATCCAGGTACCGTTGACCAGCAGCGTTCAACTGCAACAGTAATCAACAGCAGCGTGAGACGTTTTAGTCCAAGACATAAGATCCATTTATTTACCTCGAGAGGTCCAAAAGTTTGAATCGTAAGACCTCCATACTACATAGGAATCGACGTTCAAACCTTTTGAGTCTCAGGGGTAAATACACCAGGCCTTATCTCTTGGACCGTATGTAGTGTTGCAGTATCGTCACTTTAGCTGTGAATGATGGTAGTAGTTTGTTGTGACGCCTGGGACCGTCGCAAACAGTAATACAGTCTAGTATGATTGGACTGCACATTGGATCACAAATAAAAAAAAAAGTTGTTGAAGAAACTGTTATCATTTATTTGTGCGTTTTCCAAGTTTGTTAGACGGTGCAGTGATAACTAAAAGAACAGGGTGAAAAGAGAAATGAACGTACGTTTTTGTGATGACAACCCAAACTGCACAAGCAGTGCGCAGTATGTACTCAGTAATTTGCATACTTTGGCCTTCTGTCTATTTCATCCTTGAAGAAATCATACACTTTACGTAGGGAGTAAATTTAATTTTCTCTCAGTTTGTAAATCAGCAGAAATAGCATGTCTCTGACGTCACTACCGCACATACATTTCGCTTTTCGAGCTCTTCCTTTAGTTGTCACTGGACCCTTGTCACAAACTGGGAAAACGCACAGATAAATGATGACAGTTTTTGAACAACTTACTTGACACAAATTACGCCAATTTTTCTAGAGTTTGTTGTTTTATTTCACTCAGCGTTGGTTTGATTCTTTTTTTTATTATTAGTTTGTGTGTTAGATAGCAGTTTATCTATATCATTTTGTCAGGTTGTACTTTCTGGTCCAGCACGCTTAATTATGTGGGTTTTTTTCACTGCGGGACGCTAATCTAAGCACCACCACACTGGCCAGAACCCAAGAATTATTGTGCAGGATATAACATCATAACTCAATGTATGAATAACCATAACAATATCATCACGTTCGTGATGGAAAAACACCACTTACAAAGTAGTTGTATCCACTGACGAGTGCTGAAAGGGGACTCATCATGTCATGATCCCAGAAACCCCAGAAGATGACGCCATCGACGGCTGGGTGGCTGAAGTAGGTCCTAAGAGCCATATCGTACCAGTCAGCCCGGATGTTCTCGTCATGGTGCACGAGATCCAACTCCGTGATCCACAGGGGAAGGCCTACAGTTGCTAGTTTGTCCAGACGGGTCTGTAATGTTGTGTCACTAATATTATGCATTGGGTGGCAGGTTTTTGCTCTTTTTATTATCAATTCCAGAATAGAAGACGTGTACAATGCAAATAAAGATAAATGTGACAGGACACATTGTGATTGCTCACATAGCTATATTAAAGTTAATTATAATAATTTCACAGTGTCCATAAAGTTTACATTTGAAAAGGATTTTCATAGAGTTCCAATTGTTAAGCCATTGCAGAAACCTTGCTTTGCTTTTACTAATGTCTGATTTTGTCTATTTGGCGGTAACAGTGCCTTTAGAAATAAGGATAGATGCGTTATTCGACTTGTATATTAGATATAAAATTTAGCTCATAAACGTTTCACCGTTTCACTGATGAAACAGGGGTAACGTCTGCAGATAGCCGATTATGTACAGATGAAATATGGTTTCAGAGCAACTTATCTATAGTTAGAAAAGGTTTAAGAACTCTTCCTAACACAAATTGTTTGAAACAGAAAGAAAGCGTTCAATAACTTGAGGTTGTGAATGATATCATTTGATGGTTTTGAACGTGCAAAATATACTAAATGGTGTATTTTGAATGGAAATCGAAAGGTTAACGTATCTTTCCTAATGTTTTCACTACTTACTGGTGTATACTTCATTGCCGGAATAAAATTCGATTCACATTTGTTATATGTAATTTTAAGGGATGATGTGGTTTGTTGAATAAATAGAGAGTTATATATAATATGCTAAGACAAAACCGTACTTTCAGTAGCGTTGGGTCTGGTCGTGTGTAGGGGTGGAAGTGACTCTGTAAACCCATGCCGCCCAGTCCAACATTAGCAGTTTTGAAAGCCTTAGCCTGCTGGACATATGCCTGTAATGGAACAATAGCGATGTATACATGAATGAATGAAGACGCTGAGCTAATCCAGAAAGGTAATGAGATGGCCGTAAAACGACAATCCCCATCGCCACCACCATCCCCAACCTCCGACATAAACATATCATTGACAAGGGTTAAAAAAATGCCAGTGTTCATCTGTAAGAACTCCTGTAGTGGGTGCGTGAAGGAGTGGGTGAGTGGATGAGTGGACTGGTGAGTAAGTGAGTGAGTGAGTGGGTAAACGAACGAATGAGTGAATATCACATTGTGTGGTTATACAAAGGACAATATAGTATATGGACAAGCTTCTCCGGCTCTTCTGCTACTGCACCACCGGCATCTGCGGGACCTAAATCTTCATTTCAAGATCACTGAAGAAAGGTGCAACAATGGCTAAGGAATAATCCATCTCGAAATGTGTTTAGGAAAGTATTAGTTGCCTACGTCAGTAACGCCTCCCACGGCAACGACGTCGTAGTCGTTGAGAAACAGTGTAGGAAACGGATCGGCTTTGTGGACCATGTCGTAAATCTTCTCGGAGTAGTGAGGATCGCCTGTCTTTTCCTCATACAGTTGGCCATGGAGCAGTTCGTTATTCACGTCCCAGTGGTCCAGTCTGCACATAAAACGTCAGTGTCATAAATATACTAATATATCCTACCCTATCTATCGGTTCCCTAGAACCAGATCCAATTACTTGTGCCATTTATAATTAAAATTCAAATAATCAAACCCATTTCTGAAGATCCCCACCCTAATATCGTTGGAATATTGCTAAGCGGCGTAAAAGCATACTCCCTCACTAAAATTTAGATATAAAGTATCCAGAAAAAATGTTAAACTAGATGTTGGCGTTTTATTGTTGTTTGTACATATATGTAACGCAAATAATCTCAAATCGAATTATCATTAGTATAGTATTGGTATACCAACGCTATTTTAGAACTCTGCACTGTAATAAAAAATCACATTTTGTTAATCAGCAATAGACTCGCCCATGCTTTAATTTAGCCACACCATGAGATCGAACATCTACTCACTGTCCTTTGGTGATGCTCGTCATATACTTGAGTCGTTTCTCAATGGTAGCCTTTAGCATTGTTCCATTCAAGGCTTCAACCCAACTTGGAGAGTGACCTGGTACTCCCCAGAACATGTTGTGGCCTCTTACCTTCATACTGAAAATGAACAAATGTAAAAAAGCAAACATATCTTACTTAGTATGTTAACATGACTGTCAATTTCTCCATTATTCTGTGGAAAGATGCATGTGTAAATCTAGTAGCAGTAGTTGTGACAACATACCCATGCTGCTTCAGCACCTTCACACCATCTGTAGCATACTTGTAGTCTGGTTTGTCCTGTAACATAACGTAACATAACGTAACATTATACTTTTAGTGCTCTTAATTCTCAATCAAATATGAATGTATTTGCTTTTAGCTACTGTTGTCCAACTCTTAAAATTTCAGCTCATAAAAAATGCAAATCTTAGAATAAAACCTAATTCTACGCAGGTGCTTTCCCACGACATCCCTTCCTGACTTGATGCTATATTATGTATACAAAATACACTTATATTTATCGTGTTTGGGTTGTACTTATGATGACGGTTGCACTGTTTTCACGACGTCCCCGGAGTGAATCTGAAGTACCGCTAATCCCACATGATCGCGATCCTCCATATTCCCGGGCCTTGTATTTCCTATAAGTCTACACGTAACCTTCGATCTGTTTCCGTCATTCCTGAAATCTCAGAGTAACCGCCCTTGAGGTTTATTAACATATTTACCAAATGTAGGGGAGGTAACTCGTATTATCGAGGAATCAATGACACACCAAACTGGAATGGATATGAAGGCATCCTTGCCATAATGATCTGAGGTCAGAAATCAGATATAATTAAGCATCCTCGAGCTCGGAGAGTCCTTCGATGGGTGGCCGTGTTTGGCACCTTGACTGCTGATGAGCGTTTCAGTCCTGCCCACAACGAAGCACATGTGACACATGTGATCGTGAGTGTGTTCAATAAACGCCTCTGTTCACCAAGCAGAAAATGGGTACCCGATGGGATAAGTCATGTGACTATCAACCTTCCCTAGCTTTGGTTATCCGGCGTAATAATAATCACATTGTAGCGCTTTCAGCTTGCCCCCCACCCGCAACACAGACACACAGACACACACAGACACAGGCACAGACACACACAGACAGACAGACAGACACACACACACACAGATATACAGAGGATGCATGAGCTCATGGTTTGGAGTTTATCTCAGTATTAAACAAATGTATCACATCTATCCATAAAGTTTACCATAGAACACATATACTGGTACATTCCTTTCCAACTTTAAAATGGCGTGGGGTGAACCCACTCACTACGACAGATGTACTCACCCTAGTTCCTCGGTTATACTTCCACTTAAACGACCCAGCCGTAACCCAGTTAAACATCTTGTAGACAAAGTTCTGATATCCTTTGTAGTCATCGTTTGTCATCAAATCCTCCTTGACCATGGATCCAAAGCCAAAAAGATGTCGCTTGAGATCTATCTGTAGACGAAACAACGGGACGCAATGTAATATGTAAACGACTGGGATTAACGACATTGAACGATGAAAACAGGCGAATATCCAATTTAGTTACAACCATAAAGCAAGATTCATTTGCACTGATAATATTTGTATGTCAAACCTTAATTTCAATATCAGCTGGGTTGAAAGAAGATGAATGAGTCACTCTGAAACAAAGGACAGTCATATAAGTAAATGTAAACTTATACATTTGACATGCAAGAGAGATTACTTTTATGGCCATGAGTGAGTTGTGGTTAACCCATAGAAGGCAGTGTTCGCAACAGTCTGTGCGTAATCAAATAAGTGAATGAGAAATCTTCTCATAATCAAAGCGGGGTAGGGTAGCCCAGAGGTTAAAGCGATTGGTCGTCACACCCATGGCCCGGATCGATTCCATGCATGAGTACATTGTGTGAAGTGGATTTCTGGTGTCCCTCGCCCAGATATTGCATGAATATTTCTAAAAGCGGGATTGAGCACTACTTACTCACTATTACACTAGTCAAGCTAAATCATAAGCTTGTGTTTATGAACAACTATTTTCGAATCACTATCAAATAGTGATGGTACTATGTTACTATTTATGCCCAACTTATGGCATTCATCACAAGCACCGACTGAAGACCTGTAGCAGAACAACAGAGCGGTTGACCATCCTACCTGGTGTTAGTCGCCTCTTACGACAGGCACGGATCACTAGGGGTTTATATATAATTACCCTGAGGTAGAACATTGGGTCGCTGTTTTGTCAATAAAGTCTGTGTTTCTTTTAGGCAAGGGTAATTTACTTGACATGTATGATGTTTTTCCTGATCTTCTGAATCCTAGCATCCGCCTCCGCCTTCCAGTTAACATCCTCATCTACTTCCACCAGTGATGTGTCGTCGATGAGAAAGTCAATGCCAGGCACCGGTCCTTGGAAATGTATATAGGCCCTACTCATGTCTGTCGATTGAGATGATAGTAAATTAGTATTTACAATTACCAAGTCTATGCCTTGGTAATTCATGTCTTTTTGAAAAGTTTTCCACAACTGTTTAATGAAAAGTATTAATGTTCAAATATCTAATGACACTTAACGTTTTCAACATGATGTATCTCACATTATGGAAATGCTGACCAATGGTATCGCAGTCGATTTTTTCCTGGAAGCAGAACAGGTTTTTGAATTTTAGTATTCAAAACAGGTCTTGCATCAGCTTGAAACAGATTCCATTTCGGTTGAAGAAATCACACATTGTGTACTAAAATCGAAGCCAGCATAATAACAGAGCCACCCCACATCTATTGAATGAAGTACAGATGTCTGACCTATTGGTATAAACCCGTTTTATTGACTTACTTCTAAGGGGCACGGTGAAATTTCCGTTCAGTGAAAACCACCCAGTAGAGGACCTGACATAAGGATGCTGACCAATGGGGTAGTAGTCAGTTTTGCCTGGAAGCAGAACAGATCAGTTTTAGCAGATCTTGAATATCCGCCTGAAACATTTCAGTTCGCTTAAAGCGCAAACCAGCTTTAAGGTTTATTAGATATTGAGACAGCGAGAGTAGACTTACACGTCTTTTGCAACATTCCAGCAAAATTACGGTGGGGGACAACTGCAATGTTTTTTTTATTCTGTAGAAGTGTGGGGAGTCGAACCCGGATCATTGGCACTTAAAACACATAACTATTTTACCGCCCCTATGGTAAAAGATTAGACTACTGAAATCAGTGTTGACACCAAGTGTGATGTGTCATGCACTGCCATGAAAGCAACGGCGGTCTGGAAACACTCCAGACATTCATGCCATCAGTGGACCAGCAATTCAAGTGTAACGACAGTGAAATTACAGAACTTTTTGAAACTTTTGTTTAAAACTATCAAAGCATGAATTGGGATTTGCGACTGATGTAAACAAATCCAAAAGTTCTGCTTAGCATATGAACAGAAAAAAAGTTTCAGAAATATATTTATTGCCATTGTCATTGAGAAGTCATCGTGAAACGTAACCCTTGCACTATGCAACAAAGGCGTTCTGAGAGAAAAACGCGTATTACGTTTCAGAAATCATTGCAATTTCTTATAATCGTGTCCTTGGTTTATTTCCAGGCCAAAAATAGCCGACACAAGTCACACAGATAAACAGATTACATCTTTATCATGGTTGGCTAAGTCAGTACCAGATAATACAGAGTGTAAGAATACTTGCAGTCGTTTATGTTCTTACTGGTCCCATTCTCAACCCGAGTTGATTGCTTAAATATCTGACCATTTATTGAATTAAATGTAAAAAGTAAAGAAAACTTCAATTATCAGAAGAAAGTTGAATGTTGAAGGTTTGAAAGTTTTGATTTTTTTTGTATCTGCTTATCTATTTTACCTAAAAACATACTGGACAAACGTACTTAGATACATATCTAAATTTTGAAATTAATAATAATGGTCTGTTTATTCATTGGCACACTGTTTAAATATTAATCATACCAATACCAATATCCCTGACTTATTTTGTCTAGTATTTGTCAAACGTAATTGTCTCCACGGTTGTTTCTTTTGTAGTTGATGGGCACAGTAAGGTGAAAACGCAGTACAAGTTTGACTATGTGTTTGTCTAATGTACACACCAGTATCAGACCAGGTGTATGCAATGTTCATCTTCATGGACTGAAACAAGGAGCCGGACTGGTCGTTCAACTGTTTGATACTGGTCCTGTAGGCATAGCGACCACCGGGTGTCAGAGGAATAACCTGGCCAGGACCTGCATCCCAGGTTTTTCTGATTAAAAAGCAGAATAAATAATATTAAAAAACGCGACCACCGCGTGCCAGAGTAATTACTTGACCAGTACCTGCGCCCCGAGTTTTCCTGAGTAAAACAGAGAATTGATAATATTGTACTGGTTCCACCGAGTGTCAGAGTAATTACTTGATCAAGAACTGCATCTCAAGTTTTCCTAAATAAAACACAGAATGAATAATATTGTACTGCGACCATCGAGTGTCAGAGTAATTACCTGACCATGAACTGCATCCCATGTTTTCCTGAATGAAAAACAGAAATTACAATATTCATTCAACTTTCTGTTTTGTACATGCAACAAACGACATTTATATTTTAAACCATATAGTTGTGATGCCGCAATTCTGGCCGATGAATACATGTGACTGGTAAGTGACATGTGAAACAGGTGCTTTCCTTTCCATAGGATATATATATATATATCAAACACAAGCTGTCTGTTTCCATACTTAAACTTTTCAACCCCGATAAAATAAAGCAGACATGTGATAAGCAGTGTTTGGGAATACAACACTGTAATGAACCTCTCAGACGAATTGTAAGGCTTTGTGTTACAAAACAAGTGTGTATCATTTTATAATTGGTTCATATCATATTAAGGATTCGTATATCAGCAAGATCCACCGGAAAAGGATATCTAAATGTTGTGTGCAAAGAGATTTCAACTATTTCAGACCAATATGTCGCAGACTAGTAATATAGCGAGCGAGTAGGAAACAGGACACAAGCCATTGTTATGCAACCAAATCCAAACGAACAGATCCTTACATACACAGTTTACATTTATCAAAAATGTTTTCTTATCTATTTGCTAATTTATTAAACGCCAATTAAACAGTTTGTATTCTGTTGTTCGAACGTTCTTGGAAGCATATGGTTACTTCAAACCATGTGCTTACATATAATCTATAACTATTTTTGTCCAGTAGATAATATCTGATGTTATTGTCGGAGTGAATCATCGCTGTGACTGTTGCGTAGTATATTAATGTGTATATTCCAGTCAAGCTTGTTTACCAGAAACATTTCCATTCTTGGATGTACTAAATTACCTAAATTCTTCTTTCAGGGTATACATTTACACATCAGTAAAGTTCGATCTGAATGTTAAGGTCAGAAACTCTCGAGTAAGAGCAGCAGTTGCCCGCCTTCCCGCACGATCTACCCACCTGCCGGAAACCTTCAAGGCATGACTTCCTCCATGGACGTCGTTGGTGGTTACATCAAGCTTGCATCCATATCCTCCCCAGTTGTCAGAAAGGTCCAGATTCTCAAACCCCGGGTTTTTTAACAACTCGAGTCCATACCCACATGTTGTTAATATTACCAGCAGAGGAAGACATTGAAAGGGACTCATGGCTTTTAATCGACAATCTTACAACTGAGTGAAGAAGACACTGGCATGTTAGTTGAGATAAGGTTGAATATATTCGTCAATAACTGGGGGCGGTGTCTTCAAAGTGTCACTCACACTTCTGATGAATAACGCATGTGATCATGGATCCCAAGACTTAAGGCTTAATCTTAATCGGAAGTGTTATCATCACAAATGATTTGGCTTTTTCACCCACGTGTTTTTCTTACGCTGGCAACATAGTTTCTTGGTCACTGCGCATGGAAACCCATGTGTCTCAGCTTCATATCATTTGTGACGCCTGCAGGTGTTGCCACGTGATCCCGAGGACAGTCCGAAGAAAAGTAAAGTGGTGGACATGAATGGAGCTCAGAATTGGCAATAAACAGTTCCACTAAAGTTCACATAACATCTTGCAGTGTAATCGTAAACGAATAACACTTTCAAAATAAGCAGATAAGGGTCAAAGTGTTTGAGTTATGTCACTGAAATTTCAACAGCTGTCAACAATCTTCAATCAGCATATCTGCTTTTTCTGGGAATACCACACTTTAAAGAGTTGAATAATTATGGAACAAAAACTGGTAGAAGTATGTGAAAGCTTTGGTATACATATCCTGAATGGTAGACTGTTTGCAGATAAACATGGAGAATTCACCTGCTGTACCTATAACGCTTCAAGTGTTGTGGATTAGGTGACAGTTTCAGCAAAGTTATTTCCATACATAAGTGATTTTAAAGTTGAAGTTGACTATTCCAATCATTTCCCAATATCATGTTCATTAAACACTGGCTTCCACTCAGCATGTGACTGTGAACTTAATACTGATGGTTATACACAAACAGATGCCAAACAAAATACTAGTGGAACCGGACATGTTTGGATAAAGTTTGTATGGAAGCAGGATCCTTCTGAAAATTTCATTACTAACTATAGAGATTTGAACATGGAACCCTGTGTCATTAGATAAATAACAATATCGACTCAGCAATATTAACTGTCACAAACAATTTTTTCTATCAGTCTGCAGACTTTGCTAAGAAACTATATAAACCTATCGCAAGGAAACTTCAAACCCAGCCTCCATGATGGGACCAAAAACTGGAAGAACTAAAATGTAAGAAATACGTTGTTTTAGAGCTCAAAGAGACTATGTTGTTGATTTGCATATATTCAAATCGTTGAGATCATCGTTGAAATGCCTGTTTAAAGGGAAAAGAGACAATACTATGAACACAAACAACACAAACTTGTCCAGCCCAGGATGACCCAAAAGATTTTGGCACTTACAAAGAGTATTCGCAAATCACATGTTATTAACGTTAATATTGACCCAAGTGACTGGGTGAAACAAGTTTCCTCTTTGTTGACTTGTGATCAAGACTGGCAGTTACTTTCATTTGACACTCCAGATGCAGTGTGTGATACTGTGTGTGACGATGCCTTAAATGCTATCATTACAGAACAGGTGAGCCATAACATTGACAAGCTGAAAAACAATAAATCTCCTGGACCTGGTGTCATAGCAGCGGAATTTATTAAATCATCAAAACCATATTCTGTTCATCATCTTTCAATACTTTTAACCAAATATGTAATACAGGCAATTTCCCAGTTGTGTTGGGTACAAGTATTATATGTCCTCTGTTCAAGTCAGGATTAAAGCAAGACACCCCCACCCCCCACCCCATAATTATAGAGGTACCTCTTAAATAGAGGTTAACATCTAGGCTGCAGAAGTGGTATGAGAGTAATGATACAAATAGTGAGTATCAGGCTGGATTTAGACCTAATATGTCTTCATTGAATGCTGTTGTACAAAAGTATACTCAAACAAGGGGAAGGATTTATTGTGATTTTATAGATTTTGCAAAAGCGTTTGATACAATTAATAATAAAGTTTTATTTAACTGTCTAAAGGATGTTGGAATAACTGGCAAATTCCATAATACCTTAGTGTGCATGTATTCGAAATTGGTAGCTTGTGTTAGGACTTCAAATGGTCTCACTGATACTTTCGGGTGTAATCAAGTCACCCGTCAAGGTTGCATTTTGAGTCCCCAATTATTCATTATCTTTATCAACAAACTTTTTCAGTTTTAGAACGTTTTGGAGGAAAAGGTGTTACTATCAATGTTAATGCTGATAATCTCTTTGCATTAATGTTTGCTGATGATGCCTCAGGAGTTGACACTGCTCTTCATTTGCAGAAGAGGCTAAATGCACTGGAGCTATTCTGCAGGCATACTGGTCTGAAGATTAAAACAAAGATTATTGTTTCGAAATTTAAGACATTATGAAAACTGGTTCTTTGAGGGTAAACAAACTGAAGTTGTATCATAGGTATCTTGGCATAGTCTTTACTCCTAGGCTATCATGGACTAAGGTTCATCATTGTCTCCTCTCTCAAGGTAATAAAGCACCTACAATTCATTTTCAGCTCAGGATCTCTTCACGTTGTTCGATTCTGTCATTAAGCCTATACTGTACTATAGATCTGAAGTTTGGGGAACATCGTATTGTACAGTTATTGAAGGCCTTCAAATTACGATTTGCAGACAATACCTCAAAGTTGGCAGAGGTTCTAGGGGAATGTGGCAGGCCTCCATTACAATATAATTATATGTCTAGAGCGGTTAAATATTGGTGTAGGTTAATTCAGTTAGAATCACAACGACTCCCATTTCAGTGCTATGATATGTTGAAATCTCTTGTTGATTCAGGTAGGTGAGTGAGTGAGTGAGTAAATATTTAACGTCACATCGGCAAAACCCAAATATTGATAGATTCTCTTTGTAAAGTGTTTACTAGCATTCTAACATCTAGGCTACAGAAGTGGTATGAGAGTAATAATACAATTAGAGAGTACCAGGCCGGATTTAGAGCTGATCCTATTTTTTCATTTACTGATGTGGTACAAAAGTATACTCAAAGAAAGGGAAGGATGTATTGTGATTTTATAGATTTTGCAAAAGCATTTGATGCAATAATTATTAATCGTACAGTTTTATTTGAAAGGATGTTGGAATACCCGGCAAATTTCACAATAAATAAGTGTCCATGTATTTGAAATTGGAAGCTTGTGTTAGGACTTCAAATGGTCTCGCTGATACTGTGTTATGGATCTGAAGTTTGGGGAACGTCATACTGTAAAATCATCATCGAAGGCCTTCAGATTAAGATTTGCAGACAATACCTCAGAATTGGCAGAAATGTAAGTGGTAGTATGGTTCTAGGAGAATGTGGCAGGCCTCCATTACAATATAATTATATGTCTGGAGCGGTTAAATATTGGTGTAGGTTAATTCAGTTAGAATCACAACGACTCCCATTTCAGTGTTATGATATGTTGAAATCTCTTGATGATTCAGGTAGGACTACATGGGCTACAAATATATCTTATTTACATTTGGTTTTGGGTTTGCACGGCTCTCACAGGATGCCGGTGATAGCAAGGCATTTCTGCTGCAGTCTAAACTTCGGCTTTCTGATACTCTCAAACAATCATGGTCTGCCACTGTTTATACCCTTTCAGATTCATTTGCCTACAAACATTTGAAATCATTACCGCATGCAGAAAGCTATCTATCATTATCAGTGTCTCCTTATATTTTAAATCCTCTCTAACAAAGTGTGGATATAGCAATTTTGGGTTAGGTATAGAGTTAGGAGGATGTAATGGCATACCAATGACTGACAGAGTCTGTTTGCACTGTAAATTAGATAATGTGAACTGTATTGAAGATGAAACACATGTCCTTTTTGATTGTAAATTATATAATGAATTATATATTCTATATGCTAGAAATAGGTTAACTCCATTTTTGTATGGTAATGTCGGCAAACAAAACTTAATTCACATTCTTAACCGTAAAGACAAACATGTCATCATTATACATGTTTGTAAATTTTCGAAATACATACATGAAACTAGAGCTGCAACTCTGAAAACATAAATCCTGTCACTTTTAAGTGCGCTTTCTTCAACTAATTTGTTTTGTATTATGGGCCTCTGGCTTTTATACTGACTACAATATCTGTCTGTCTGTCCGTCTGTCTGTCAATACTTCGATGAGTTAATATTTTAGATTTGTGACCCAATACTTTACATTTGTGATCCAATAGTATTTTGTTGTATTAGAAATGTGTATTGTCAATCATTGTAACCTTATTTATTCAATATACAGCTGAATATTATCGACTTGTCTGCGTCACAGTTTGTTTGTTTAAAAGGGACTCACAAGCCTTTTATCGAAGCAATTTCTGAACCTTAACAATGTGGCAAGCACAAAGGATGAAACTCACTAGAACTGCCTTCTCTGAAAATGCACCCTTGCGCGGGTTTTCTTCATTACAGTTTGGTTTTACACCGCACTCACCGGTACTCCAGCTATATGGAGGTGGTCTGTAAAATAATCTAGTCTGGACCAGACAATCCAGTGATCAACAGCGTGAGTAGCGATTTGCACAACTGGCATTCAGTGACGTGTCAAGCAAGTCAGCGAGTGTTAGTCGTCTCTTACAAGAAGCATGGGTTTCTGAAGTAAGCGAGCGAGTTTGGTTTGACGTCGCAATATTCCAGAAACAACACGATTAAGGACATCAGATCTCCGATCACATTGTACATTGCCAGAATCGCGGTTCCAGGATTCCCTGAAGATGCGAAGACATAAATGTTCACAATTTGGATATAAACGGTATGGTGTCCTCCGATCACATTGTATATTGCCAGAACCACGGTTCCAAGGCTCTCAGAAGCGCAGAAGATATAAATATTCACAGTTTGAATATATCGGGTACAGTGTCCCCCGATCACATTGTACATTGGTAGAACCGCGGTTCAAGCATAGTAACGCAGTCCGATGATATGGTGTTTAGCAAAGAAAGGCGCTGTAAAAAGCTATGATATTTCAAAGATTGCAACTTCTTTGTTATATTACAATGCCTACAATGATCTGATGAAAAGAAGAGTACAAAGCAATTCAGCCATTATTGGTATCTTATCCTACCAGCTATTCACATTCTGTTCCACTTCTTCAATAGTTGGCTTCCTTCTATTAGTACTGCGATTACCATTATTTATTACTGTTGTTGTCATTGTTGTTATCAGCAGTATAAGAATCTATAACGGAAAGTCAGCGGTATAAAGAATCTATACCGGGACGTAATCTAATATAGATGTTGTGATCCATAAAGTCTTATATCTTTCTTATTCTTCATCAACGTCTAAAAAGCCAACCAGATCGAATGAGTGAGTATGGTTTTAGGCCGCTTTCAGCAATATTCTATTGTATTGTACCCATGTAGAGAATCGAACCCGGGTCTAAAGCGTGAAGAACGGACGCTTTAATGATTAAACTACCCTACCATCCCCTCAAACAGATCGAAAATTGCTATGGGAAAATATTCCCGAATGACATTGGGTAAAACTGCAACTCAGCGTTTTAATCTGGTCTTCCAAATAGAGGAATATTCATGTTTAAATATATAAGAAAAGGGGTTTTATCAGTTCTGTGGATACGATACAAAGATGTGTCAGATGACGAAACGTCAAAACACACTGCTGGATGTAGACAATAATGGACAGATTCTCTACCTCTACCTCTCTACCTCTGTCTCCAGGGCCACGCCCTCTGGCAGGTGCGTGTTCCGTATGCGGTTCCCGAAGTGGAAAGAGCTAGTTTTTGACCATTTGACGGGTCACCTGAGGCTACCTGAGGCAGTCAGTGTTTTTCCTCATTACACATCGTCATTCTTTTAAAGGTTTCTATATCAGGATTACAGTACAATTTCCAAGGTCTCTGAAATGCTATGAGAAGATTTCACAGCTGAGGGAAGAATGCCGTCGATATCGTGTCTTAGATAAGGTGTCGACCTTGTTTTTGACATTTTGATAGCGGAAAATCGTTCAGTATTGACGTGTAACACGACATCTGGTGCGATCGCGATAAGTTGAAGTGTTACCATGGCTGGCAATATGGAGGCGAGTGAGTCAACGTCTTTCCTGATTATCAATCGACTGCTAGGACTGAAGCACTGAGCCATGTTTCAAATCTATACTGAAAACAAACTTATAGTGATTACATATATGTTGTCAGTTGTAATTTGTATTTGCATTCTGCTGGCGCTGTAACATTGAACAATCCATTCCGTTTCCTTTGCGTCATCTCTGGAAATTTCATCGATGCGTGACATGATCAATTGATTGTTATCACCAACCACACGCTGATTCGAGCACCACTCAGACAATTTATGAAATACCTATTAATTATACATTATGATTAATTATACACACTGAATGGCAAATGTGTCAATATTTTTCACAGATTAACTGAATGCTTTAACAAGTTTAAAGACACAGTGCAAGACGTTAGAGTGAATGAGTGGGGGAGTTTACATTTACACTGCACTCAGCAATATTCTAGCTGTGTGGCGGCGGTCTGTAAATAATCGAGTCTGGACCAGACAATTCTGTGACCAACAACATGATCATCGATCTCCGCAGTTGGGATCCGATGACATGTGTCAGTCAGCGAGCCTGACCACCAGATCCCGTTATTCGCTTCTTACGACATGCAAAGTCGCCTTTTATGGCAAGCATGGGTTGCTGAAGGCCTATTCAACCCCGGGACCTTCACGGGTCGCAAGACATTGACTTCCTTTTACTTTTTATCATATCATTTCAGTCACTAGGTGAATCCATTAAACGCCAAAGCGTTCGGCATATGACCTGAAGTAAATGGACCAATTTGTCAGCCATTTTGTAAAATATGTGATACATCGGACATGTTGTACATTACCTAAGTGGAAATGCCACTCATTTTATAGACTGACTATGACACATACACAGGATATGATAAGCATATATGAGACTATAAACAAATCAGAAGGATTGTCACAAGGGCATAGCAGGCACGAACAGCTTAAAAAGATCAATTGGTCCGGGTTGCAAAATCAGCAGAATGTTCGTATCGTCATCGATCACTTCCGTATCTTGTAAGTAGCTAGCCCTTTCCTGGCAGGTATTGAAATCTTGTGGCAGATCAGGCCTACGCCTTGCTTGGAATGCAAGCTCGAGACAAGCTCCAGAATACCCAGATTCAAGACTAAAACACATCCACCTGATGTATTGACCACCTGACAAGAAGGATCATGTCTCATATCAGAGCCCACCACTCTCGTTCCCTTCTTAGTCGTTAATATATGACAATCAATTCTGGAGGACGGGGGTTTGATTATTGTGGAGACTCTTTATGGCAGAATTTAAGCGTTTGCCTTTGCAGATATTTACTTATGGGATGATCCTCAAGACTCATGATGATAGCGAGAAATTGGACTGTTGTTGGACTGAATCTGAAATTTGAGGTAGATTTTGTTGATGGCAATGGGAGTAAACCAGGAGAAGGTCTTCTAAAAAACCACTGTAAACATATAGTATGTAGAACAGATCTAGAACAGCAATGCAACCGACTCCTTCGCCTGGATGAAGTTAGCTGGTCTCAAATGTTAAACAGGGGGCCCTCGATTTGCTGCATATCTTAAAAGACATGATGGCATGATTTCTACTGTTGTCCTAATCATGCCTGTGGCTTTGTCTCCGAGGTTCATCTATAGTACGACCCTGAACATGTCTAGGGCGTCATGAAAATGGTAGCTTTAAACGTCTTTGGAATAGGCCCATATACAACCTCACACCCAACACACCTGGTCTTGTCCGTTTATACAATACAATGAATGTATTTATGTTATTGAATGTTCTGTCCCTTTTAACAGCCAGATGACTGGCAAGATGCAAGCATGATAAATGTGTTCAGATGTCTCATTTGCATCCCAAGCACACTGTCACCAGGTTTCCAACTGTTCTCGGTGCCCTTGGTTTGGTAGCTTTGGTTCTCTTGGCGCAGGTCAGGAAGATGTTCGGGTTCTCCACCGGGAGCACAGTCCACCTGACACTCTAAATAATGCAGAAAGCTGCAGTAGTGGGGAGTCTATATATTCTCCAGAATTTCTTGGTGGGTTCAATTAAGCAGCGTTTTCTGTGAGATGTCACAACAGATTACCTGTCTGGCTGTGCCAGGATCACCCGAATCTCTCTTCTGCATACTATCTTTAATCCGTTAAAAAGTAATAATGCTTAATATAAAAACAAAGTATTGTCAGCATGTAAACTATAACTTTTATTGATCTTTTGAAAGTATATCACATATTTATATAGGCACAGGCTCTAACCGACGATCTCTCCACTTCCGCCATTAAGCGAACAGCACGTGGCTACAGCCAACACCCCTTCTTCGCCAGTAAACTTATCTTCTCCATTCACGGCAATACACTGGTCTCCATTAGCCCCTAGAAAACAGAGAGATAGCATGACACATGAAACGACTTAGTATATATAGAGACTAGTTGAAATACATTTATTTTCCAAACATCTTTGACAATCTTTACCCATAAACATCGGAATATCAGTACTTCTTCACAACAATCGTTATTCACTATTATCCATCTGGAATTTACGGTTCACCGATGCCTTGATTGTATGGTTCGTCTAGAGGTCAACGGGAGTCAGGCAAACTGGCTTCCATATTTGGGCACAGTTGTGCTGGACATGCTTACCATTCACACCTGGTGTCACCTCAGATTTTCAGTAATCCATTCACCTCATCTATCTTTCTTTTCCTCACAAAACGGAAATTGTTTCTGAGGTTGGCCAAAATTGGGATTTTTCTTTTGCACGTCCTGGAGTGTATTATCCTTTCTGTGGAGCTGTTTTAAGACATATTGTGCACTCAGTGTTACATTTAGGGCAGTCAACACGAAATATTCAAAGGCAAATGTAATTACCTCCTACATATGCTCCCGCTGACTTTCCATAGTTGGCTCGGACGCTGCATCCCAGGAGCTTCGTGCCAGCACCACAAGAGACATTAGCCTTCTCTCCCTTGTTGAGGCCACTCGGTTTGGACACCACCGTCTTGCAGGTCAATTTGGGGGCAGTACAGCAAGCAGCATAAGACCACGTACCTAGAATTGAGTTTATTTCTTTTGCTGGACACGTCTTGCATTGATGTCAACCCAAAAACTTTACTGTATTTTCTAACAAAATATTATGTCTGTTGAAAGAATGTGCATTTAAAAAAGAACGAAATTTCAGGTTTCTATAAATATTCAAGGGTCCTAAACTAAGTTTTAATTTTATAGTAACTATTTCAATACTGTTATACTGACCAACAGTAGTGCCTTCATTAGAGGCAATACATCCCTTCTGATTGGTCGACGGGAACGATCCTATCATCTCGGAGTCCCATGTCCAGGCCGTGCAGCCTGAATTGGAAGAAGAAACAAATGGTTAATACCAGTACCATTTAGAATAAGTTTATTAAATAAAAGATTGAGTTCCGTTGATTTCAAGGCTGGGGACCGGAGTAATTGTTTGACTTCTCCGGACTTCGAAACATCCGATTCGACTTTATTCCTATCAGCTCTGACTCCTGTATGGGTTCTTTCCTGTGTCTCAACAGAACGAGTAAAGATGTCAAATTATTATGATGATACTTAGCCTAGTTACAACATCATAACAAACATCATTCTCATTCACACTTTTGAACTGAACGTTTATCTGTTACTTTGATATTTTATGTGCCTACATGTCATTCGTAAATGTTATGTACTATACTCACCGACAGAAAGCGATGCCATTCTTTGTACATACAAGGCGATGCCGTTCTTTCATGCTTCCAGAGTTGTCAAACATCACATACGGTGCTGGCAGATTTGCCGTTCACTAATTCTGTCTACTCACCTGTTATTCACCAATTCTGTCAACTCGCCTTTTAGTTACTAATTCTGTCAACTCACCTGTGCCATTCACTAATTCTGTCTCACCTGTGTCATTCAGTAATTCAGTCAACTCACCTGTGTCATTCACTAATGCTGTCAACTCGCCACAGTCCTTCACCGATTCCCTCAACTCATCTGTGTCATGCACTAATTCTATCAACTCATCTGTGTCATGCACTAATTCTGTCAACTGATCTGTGTCATTCACTAATTCTGTCAACTGACCTGTGTCATTTACTAATTCTGTCAACTCACCAGTGGCAATTTCACCATTCATACATGTTGTTTCTACTCTTGCATCACGCGACTTATCAGATGGCCCTGAGCTTCTGTATGCACACTGCATGTTCTTCGACTTACAGCATCGGACAACTGCTTGAACACCTGGATGAGGAGATTCAACATAATGAGAATGAAATATGAATATGTCAATGTATCCCTTCTGAAACCGTTTTGACAAGAAAATGCCACACGACAGTCGACCTAGACCAAAGAAAGACTGTATATATAATGGATGTCAATCGGCATAATGGCAAATGTGGAAAGTAGCAAACACACAGTTTCGATTATTTTTCTTAATGCCTCGATTTCTTTCAAATAGCCCAAATTCCAATAGCCAGACATTGACACCACGCGTTTTTGACTGTCCAGATAGGCACGGCAACCAACAAAAACGAGAAAACCTCTTCAGTAATAATAGTGATGATAACAGTAGACTAATGCACAATTCGAACTATGTGTTTAGGAATAATTATGAAATAGTGATGATTCCGCCGGTGTACACTTACTAATTAGCGCTTCCTGATCTACTGATCAGTGGTCACAAACATAAGAAATGGCAAGTCAAGTGTTTGTCTAAGGAAACACGAGACCACATGATAAAAGTCCAAATAGGGAATAGCACTGGATGTCATTTTAGTGAACAGGGCGTATAATTCGAAGATTGTCTTTTGCTTTGAAAGACCATCTTTGGTTTTGAATGTTATGATGAAAATGCTATAGACTAGGGCGACGAGGGTCTGTGTCCAACAACCCATGCATGTCATAAGAGGAGAGTAATGGGATCAGGTTGTCAGGCTCGCTAACTCGGATTATGCATGGCATTGTATCACAATTTTGTAGATTGATGCTCATGATGTTCATTAGACTGTCTGGTTCATATTCAATTACATGTTCGTACAGACCACGTGCTGGAATATGGGAATGCAGCGTTTAAAAAAACAACAACAACAATCAAACAACCCAAAAGGCCTACTTTTCAGCATGTGTCCTATGGCGTGTTTTGAGTTTATGCTCACCTTGCTTTGACCTCCAACCATTTACTGATTTGCAAGCCACCCGACCATTGTTAACCTCGATTGTCTCCCCATCCCGGTACCACTCTCCGTCCTGAAGAAAACCACAGGCTATTCTTGTAGAAGATCGTTTCATTACCTTTTGCAATTTCACCTTTGAATTATAGACAGAGCTGGGAAAACAAGAAGACACAGTCATCAATATCGCCCGCATTACCTCCAATTCCAGTCACACTTATTGCCATGGAAACGCGAAAAATATTTGATTAAGAATACCCAAACTTCCAAAAGGCAGTAATACACCAGATATGTCTCTGTGCTAAGTTGGATGAAAAAATATTGAATGGTTCTAGAGTTCTGCTCCGGAAAAGATAAATGTGCACGGATGGACGGACGCGGTGCATTTTCATACCGCCCGCAAAACACGTTGCGGGAGATAATGAATACGACAGACGCTAATCTGACTCTCTTTTTGAAATATCACAGTCACAGTGAGGCGAATGAGTGTGGTTTTACGCCACTTTCAGCATTAATGCGCCTTAACCATAATACTACCCCACCGTCCCTTTTTCTTGGTATAAGAGAACTTGTAGTTGTGTCATCTTTTTATGAAGATACATATTGTGATTAAATAATGGCATTTATTGATTTCATGTTTCTGGTTCTAATCTTTGTACATCGCTAAACACACATACTTCATTTGAAGGAAAAAATAATACCTGCCGTAACAAAAGTCTCATTAACCTAATCAGACACTGACCTACTTTTCAACCGATCTGAATTGGTCTCAAAAATCGGACTGGTTATTGCACCAAGTTGTGCAATAGGCATGAACTCAGTCAACAAGATACGAGACTGTTGTGTAATCAATGTTTTGACTTGATTTGTTCCTACTAAGACGTGTTATAGACTACATGCAGAATATGTGTTTAAACAGTTTACAACCGTAGTGAAATCAAAAAGTAGTTAGAATGAAGAATTCTGAAACTACTTGATTAGCCGGTGCTATTTACCAACCAACCAATCAACCAGAAAACATACCAACCAGCTAGTCAATCAACCACCTTACTAACCAGCCAGTCAACCAACCAACCAACCAGCTAACCTGCCAGACAACCAACCTGTGAGTGAGGTTGGTTTGATGCTACATAAATAAGTGCTACAGTCATATTATGAACTTAACGTTGCAATTATAGTACCTTATGATAGCCCGAGCAGCTAGTCATAACTTCATCATTCTGACAGAAAGCAAATGCAGGCTTGTCATCCCCCACTGCTGACAACTGAGACAAGCGGGTCACACACTGGAGGTCGTTGTTATTCGCATTTGATGACATTCTACCAACAATATGTTCGTTGGTATGGGAGACTTGAACAACTTGATTGATCTGCTCAAATGGATCAATGGTTGTTGGGAGTGTCACTTGATCTGAAAATTTCAGGACTTTATCATTTTTGTTGTTTGTCATTTAGAAGTTTGTGTGATGAATAACGGAAGCAGATCTATGGATATGCAACCTGCTTGATAACGGTGTTAGTAACTACATAACACCATCGATAATATTAATAATTAATAATATTTGCAACCAACGACTTTATCAATTGTCCCGCTCATAACAAAAACTGACCATTCGTCTTGCAAAAGTGTAGTATTTTCTGGATAAAAATCCTGTCTCTCAAGGTCTAGGAGCTTGGTGGTTAGGGGTAGACATCGAAGAATAACATTGTGGATGACATTGTCTGAAATATCAATACTGATAGCAATATCTTACGTCCATCGCCACTGATATCCAGTTTAAGTGTTGTATCTGCTTTCCCCAGGTGGAATTCCTGGTACATGATGGGCTTCCCCTTGTAATACACAACGACGTCATAGTCTCCATGGAAACCGTTCACAGTGAAGGAGGATCCATCGGAGAGTTTTTTAGTTACATGGGTTGACCATTCCTTCTGGACTAGATCAAAGTAACGTTGACCAGCAGCGTTCACCTGCAAGAATACCCTTTTACTCCGAATATTTCATCTAATTCTTGTCCAGTATTAATTGGATCATGTTATGAGTGAGTGAGCAAGTCGGTAAGCGGACATATATTTTGTGTTGAGACATATATTTTGTGGTATCTGGTTTTGATGTTTCATCAGAGGACGTGTTCCTTAATCAACAACATCTTATATATCCCACTAAATCCGGCCTGGTTTTACTCGTATATTCCCGTCCCCGTATACCCGTGTATCCAATATTTAGTAAAATTGCAGCTTAAAAATATATTAGAAGACCGAGTTAATTATGCTCACATAGAAGTTGTATCCATTGATAAGAGCGGCGTAAGGGCTTTTCATTTGATGATCCCAAAAGCCCCAGAATATAACGCCCTCCACTGACGGATGGCTGAAGTAGGTTCTGAGAGCCCAATCATACCAGTCAGCCCGGATGTTCTCATCATGGTGCACGAGATCCATCTCAGTGATCCACAGCGGTAGTCCTACAGACCCCAGTTTGTCCAGACGTCTCTGAAATATCACGTTGCCAACAGATATATATCGTTGTCGTCAACGTTTTAATGACGTAACATAAACTAAGACACTTGTTTATTTTTGAAATGCCACTGGTACTTAAAAGTACGTTTACATAGTTGGTGGATGTGCAAAATACCATTTATATGTATTAATGGTACCTGGCAATGTTATGGTTATTTTTACGCAGTAGATCATTGACAGTAATATAGACGTTAGCTAGACTAGCCTACTTTCAGAAGCGTGGGATCTGGAGGCGTGTAGTCTCTGAAGTGACTCTGAAGGCCAAGACCTCCCAAACCAACGTTGGCCTTTTTGAACTCTTTTGCTTGATCGACGTAAGCCTGGAAATATGCATATCATCACTTACACACAATCCACACTCTATTTGACGCAACATGCAAAACAGTGGTGGGAAGTGTAATAATAATAACAATATGAATCAATGAAAGTCCAGTATGACACCAAGTGCTCGGGACAAGACGAACAATGTCACAGTTCCCTCACACATTGTGCATTAGAATATTAACAGCAAAATATATAACATTAGATACTCGAACACGATTACAGTGTAGAGGATACTGGATGTACAGGACTGATAGAGTACATATGATGAAGCTAAAGAAACGTATGATGAAGACAAATTAAGGGAAATGTAAAAATGTATTCCATTCATTTGGAAATGTTGCATCTGTATGGATACACATTACTTTTTCCCATATGCATTGACATGCGCTTGTTGTATGCCTGCAAAATGTAATATCCCCTACGTATTCTTAATGGTGCATATGCTTTTGGTGGGGAAATTTTGTTGACAGTGGGGTGGTTCAAAGACATTCCATGTAAAGTCCTTGCGTTAGAGTGTTAGTGTTAGAGTGTAAGGGTAGTATCAGTAAACATAATATATCAAGAATAGACACATCACGTCTATTTCTAACTTTGTATATTTCACTACACAGAAACAAAGTAAGTGTTGCCTTCTTATGATTGGTTTGACTTGCTTTCCGTGGTGATCTGTGGTAACTGTCCTTCAAAGACTGCCTATGAGACGTCTCTGTTTTCAATCTGTCTGTCCAGTCATATCATTGCGAATAACATAGTAAACACATCACAGCAACAAAATAAACAACAGCATCGACAAATAAAAAAAAGAAAAAAAAAGAAAGAAAAAAAGAAAAAAAACACAATTTCTACTCTTTCAGGTCAACTGTCTCCAATTTTTAGGGGAAGCCCCCAAACTACACAAGGTCTACAAGCACAAATACAGGAACCGATCCTGCGAGACTAGTGTTTCGCAATTTATGTTCGCAGTTTATGTCTCCAAAGTTGACACATTATGAAAATTGCCTCAGCTAGGTCCCAGACACTAATTTCCATTTTCCTTTGGTTTGTTGATAACAATGATATAACAGTAGTTTCTGCATGATTCATGACGACCCATTTGACGATGTAGGTAAATGTTTACATATTGGCGTTTACATATTGGCGTTGTTGCTATGGTGACGTGAATGGTACCGTGTAGCCTACAGTTATTATGTATTGTCAGCATACATCAGTGACGGCTCCCACTGCGACAACATCGTAGTCGTTGAGGAAGAGCGTGGGCACCGGATCCGCCTTGTGTACCATATCGTAGATCTTCTCCGAGTACAGGGGATCACCTGTCTTCTCTTCATACAACTGTCCGTGAAGAAGTTCGTTGTTTACGTCCCAATGGTCTAGTCTAAAGTCACAAATGAGAGTTCAGTTTTACGATTTTTTTTCTGAATATTCCTGTAACATCAAGGTTGGGAACACCAGAAATGGGCTTCACACATTGGACTCATATGGGGAATCGAACCTTGGCCTTCGCCATGGCAAGTGAACGTTTTCTCCTCTAGTTTACCCTATCGCCCTCACAAATGACGTTACACTTTCAAATGTATTTTTTTATTCTTCTGTCGCTAACTATTAATCAACATTAAATAGATGTGATCGTCTCTTTTCACCTCACATAACTGACGATGGTATATACTGATTGATTTCGCCTATTAATCATACATAGACGAGCATGTATAACTGGCTTCATATGATCATTACATATTTAATTATACCGTAAATATATATTCTAACCACGATCGTGGCGAATGATGCAGTTTACTTACGTCCCCTTTGTGATGCCAGTCATAAATTTGACTCTCTCGGCAATGGCTGCTTTCAGCATCGTCCCGTTCAAGGCTTCAACCCAACTGGGTGAGTGACCTGGAACTCCCCAGAACATATTGTGTCCTCGAACCTTCATGCTGAAAAACATCAACACCCCAAGAACTCTCCCATAAATATTCATGCTGAAAAACACCACCTGTTATAACTTACCTGAAAAACACAGCCAATACATAATGGTAAAATATCACTTATGTTGTATTTTTGAATTACATTAAACAGATCCAGAGTTTATCTGCAATCGCCGGTCCGCATCTGTAAGCCACGTACCCATGTTGTTTAAGCACCTTCACAGCATTTGTAGTAGCTGTGTAGTCCGGGTGGTCCTGCAGAAGACGGGTACCTACTATAACATATTTTTAAAACTTGCATACATATTTGTAACGGTAATTTTCGGAGAATTACTTTGTACACAGCAAACTAATGATCCTAAGAATGGACAGTAATGTTATAAGAAGGCATGAATAGTATATACCTTGGTACCTCTGTTATACTTCCACTTGAATGACCCAGCTGTCGCCCAGTTAAACATGTCATACACAAAGTTTTGATATTGCTTGTACCCAGAGTTGGTCATGTAGTTCTCGTTTATCACTGATCCAAATCCAAAGAGGTGACTTTTGTGGTCAATCTGTAAATCAGAAAAGTACATTAAAGACATTCAATTCTTGGTTTTTTTTTTTAATTTCGATATTTTATGACAAAACAGAAAGCTGTCCACTTATATTACACTTCATCGAAATAGAGTATATTCTGGGGGGTTGTTTTATTTATACAATATGAACAGAATTATAATATCTAACCTTAATTTCAATATCAGCTGGAGTGAATGAAGATGAATGTGTCACTCTGTAACATACAATCATCCATGAACGTCTTACACTCATGTTTGTTCAAGGTACGTAAACATAACACAAGGGACATGTGTTATATTGTAACCCACAATATATACTGCATATTTGTCTTCCCATACATGCCATATTAAAAATAATAATTCGGTGTAGGTCCTTGATTAATCATTTACAATAATATATACATATCACACATTTCTAAATATATAACCTTCATGGAAACGTCATTTTACTGAGGTCACTCGACGAGATTCGACCCCTTTTCAACAGTATGTCATGCTTTATTTCGAATTTATTTATAGCAATATGATTAACTCTTACAAGACATGTAACTTGCAAAAATTAATATCCATAAGCATAAGTCGTTTCGCTTTTATATTCCATAAATGTGGGGAGTGTTGTATGACAAAACGGCTTTCAAGTGGACTATTGCAAGGGTTCTTCCTGGTTCGTGTATGTCTGGAGCCGAGGTTCACATACAATAATGTATAACTAACAGGTAGTTGGCCTTAGACAGCCTTACTGGACATTGATGTTGTTTTTCCTAATCTTCTGTATTCTGGCATCAGCTTCAGCCTTCCACGTCATGTCCTCGTCCACTGTCTGGAGAGAAACGTCGTCAGCGATGAAGTCGATTCCTGCATCCGGGCCTTGGAAGTACAGGTTCGCCCTGCTGAAGTCTGGTGGTGAATGAAAATAGTATTTTGTTACAGCATGACCTGTACTCAAGTGTATGTCAATGGAATCTTTAAAGTGGACACTTTAGCACAGTTCAAGGTTATGTTTTGAATTTGTCCTTGGGAGAGAAATGCTGATTGGAATTACCGACGTCTTCTTGGGAGTGAAACCGAATTACATAACAGTGGATTGCATTGATAGAATCGATATCAAAATTACAAATACAGCTTCATGTAATATATGTGTTTGGACACACCTCTTAAATGCACAATGTCTTGTGATCGGTGTGTTGACTGGAAATTAATTGTCCAATCAACAAAACATGAAAATATGATAATTCAGACTGACACTAGTAGATATTGCTCGCCAACAGTGGTCAGATGAACTAATTATGTGTGATCAGAATGTAGAGCAGCAGCACAACCATGGTACCCGTATGCCCGCACAGTCGCACCCAAGTGGACATACACTTATGGGGCTTAGACTTGGCGTGCAAATGTGATACCTTGTAAGTGATGAATCACCCTCAACAATTTAGTGGAAAAGGATAGTGCTGAATGTTTGTATCAGTCTGCTTGTTGTCGTTTAACGCAGCCCTTGGCAATATTCCAGCTCTATGGCGGTATTCTTGGAAACAATCTAGCCTAGACCAGACTATCAAGTGATGAACATCATGTAGCATGGATCTACACATATGAGATGCGATGACATCTGTCAAACATGTCAGCAGATCTGACCGCCAGATCACATCAGTCACCTGTAGTCAAATTCTAACAAGGATCGACAAGGGTGAACATTTGCATCAGGTAAACTTACTTTTCAAAGGAACGGTGAAATCCCCGTCAAGACTGAACCACCCATTGAGAGACTGAACAAATGGGCGTCGAGCGATGTTGTAATAAGCCGTTTTACCTTTATATGGCAAAACAGTCACTTGGTTAGGACATTTAGCATCGGCACTTTTATAAATTACAGAAATAAACTCTATTTTATTCTTCCAACACGTATTGGGTATATGATTCATTAGTTAGATGCAGAGGCAGATCTATAGACAGAGTCTCAGAGGCTCTGGTTTTCGCTTACCTCTAACGTCAATTATTCTTTGAATAAGCCTCAAAACCGACTGGAATTATGGGGCTCAAAACATGTAGACAAAAACAGAAGAAAAAGGAAAAGGAAAAGTGAATGTTAGATTGCAGCTTTGAATAGTGTGTGACGTCAAATTGTAGAGTGTTATATCGGAAGATAGCTCTACACCATCCTGGCCTTGGAAGCGTTAAGAGGCACTCACAACCAATAGGTATAATGAAGACTGACCAAGACGAATCAGGGATTATATCCTTGCACAACCCTTTCAATACTTGAACTGAGACAGTTTTTTCAAACTGCAGTACCTACCGTCATCAGTCCATGTATATGCTATGGTAATCTTGATGGTCTGGAACAATGTTCCTGGGTGATCATTCAGCTGTTTAACACTGGAAGTAAAGGAATAGCGGCCACCAGGCTGCAGCTGGACCTCCTGAGCAGGACCTTGGTAAGTCTTTGTTCTGAAACGCATATTAATCGATTTTTACTCAACAGATATATGAGATTAAACGACCCCTACAGAATTTCTTGCATAATAATGATCTTGGGATATAGTAGTATGAATATTTAGTACCGTAATGTGGCATCACTGTTTGCTTTACATTGCAATGCATATGAACCTCCAACCTGTCTGATTTGAACCCAACGACATATCTTTTACATCGTGTTGTGAAAGTTATTAAGGTGTCCGACAGGAAACAATTGTGGTTTTCTTTATCAAAAAAGGGATTTTCGACAAGCTTATGACTACTGTAATTAATAGCAACATCCCAGACTTGATTATTTTCCCATACGGATGCAGTTGTGTATGATCCCCATTCAGCTGAGACTGATAATGTGATATCCCCTTGAGATTGATATCCAATGATCGAGTGGAAAAATACCAGTACCCTGAGAGTGTAATAGTTGCCTGGATATGTGCGATATTTAAACATTGCATAACGATGGCTATTAAGTGCCCATATCCATTTCCGCCAAGGAGAACAATGGTATTTTTAGCACAGCTGATGTGACTAATGGATCATTTCACAACCATTTTGAGACAAGTGTAGCATATCGCCAAAGACAACTTACATAATAAGCAGAGCCACAGAATAATATTCTTTGTTTTTTTGTCTCGATCCTTTGCTGTGTGTTTTTGTCTAAACATTCAAGATCACTGGGAGCTCATTAAGACCATAGCTTTTTTCATGCGTGTGTGCGTGCGATCAAATGACCTCGTGCAAATGTCTCCTCGTGTGATCCACATACCATGTTCTTCCGTTCCAAATACTGAACCTTATCGTGAATATGATAACACAATCGAGTTTCGTCACAGAGTGACCATGACATATTTACCTATCGCAATTTACATTTAACTTAAAAAACAAACAAAAAACAACATTCAAGTAGTTTCCCAGTGATTTTACAAAATCAGTAAAATAATAATAATTCTTCTAACCGGTGTATGTGTAGAACGGGACGTTTTGTCACCACATTCTATTGTTATATATATGATAAATAATTATTGTTTCGGATTAAAGTGACCATTAATTCGTGTGTGAGGGCGATATGATATACAGATTTCCTAATGTCAGATAAAACCGATTACCTCTGTGTCAATATTTAATTACCTTCCGGTGACTTTGACAGCACGAGTGCCACCATGGACATCATCAGTGATGCTAACGATGTTGAAACCCCATCCATTCCAGTTGCCTGACAGATTTGGACTCTCAAACCCTGGGTTTTTGAGCACCTCGACTCCAGATGAAATCTGGACAAGAAGTAGAATCAGAGCACCGCCTAGAATCATGGCTGCAGCCCAACAGGTGTGCAGTCTGATCAAACATCCATACACATATATATCCCTTGCTTATCTCCTTCGCAGACGTTGTAATCCCTTATCAAGGCACAATGACACATGTCTACACTGACGTCCAGATCGTCTAAGGGCGGCATTTAACACATATAATTTTTATGTTGACAAATATCTACGTACATGGACTAGAATGTACCTGTCTGTGAAAGTGTCATGGCATAATTTTTATTCGATCACTTTCTAGGAAACGTGTGGGAGCTGTGCCAGTTTACTCTTGTCAGTAGGAAACGCACAGTAATGTAATCTAAAGTCCAAAATCAACCTCGGTGGTTGTGTTGGTTAGATTGCCAATTTTGTGTGCTTGTACCTATTTCATGGATGCGACGCAACCACAAAGAGTGCTAGAATCTGTACTTTGAAATAACAAATAAACATCTTTTAAATTTTACCAAATCGTTTCTTTATCATTTTTCTCAAGCCAATAGAACGAGAGTTGTCAGGTATGTAACCTTGTTCACGTGACTCAGGCACGAACCTCACGTTTATCTAGACAACTTTCCCCAGTGCTTTATAATTACGGTATTTACACTGTTAGTAAATATAATAATTTCATACATTTATGGTATTTTGTTAGAAAAGGTTCACTGCCGGTTCTTAATTTTGTCGTTGTAAACCGATGATATATGGTTATCTGGTATCACTAGATTTGGCAGTTCGCAGTCACTGCTAATCTACATTGAGCGACTGTGTGTTAACTCCCATGCGGCATAGGTGTGCCTAAATACCGAAGGTGAACTTTATAAACATCTAACCAGAAGAAGTAGATACCCCGTCACACTTGAGGCAGAATGAGCGTAATGAAAATTTCTGGAGATTGCTGGAGATTCTTGCTTCATTCCGAATGCATTCCAACTAGTCGGATCAATATTTGTAACATGCCCGAATGTTTTGAACAGGTTAAAACCTTTCGAGTTACTTTCGAAAAGGAAAAATATCGAATGGCATTTGAGGTGCATTCGAACTGCGTTCTAAGTGTTCTTACTGCATTCTAAGTAGTAGAGTAGATTCACGTTTCTTTTGCAATGTTCCAGCAATATCACGGTGGGGGACAACTGCACTGGGTGTTTATGGTGCAGAAGTGTTTGTAAGTCGAACCCGGGTCATTGGTACTTAAACCCCTTTACTTCACCGCCCATATAGTAAAAGATTAGATTGTGACGTGTCATGCACTGTCATGCAAGCAACAGTGCTCTGGAAACATTCCATAAATTCACGCTATCGGTGGACCAGCAATTCTCCGCGGTTGTTTCTTTTGTAGTTGATGAGCACAGTAAGGTGAAAACGCAGTACAAGTTTGACTGTGTGTTTGACTAATGTACACACCAGTATCAGACCAGGTGTATACAATGTTCATCTTCATGGACTGAAACAAGGAGCCGGGTTGGTCGTTCAACTGTTTGGTACTGGTCCTGTAGGCATAGCGACCACCGGGTGTCAGAGGAATAACCTGGCCAGGACCTGCATACCAGGTGTTTCTGAGTTAAAAACAGAATAAATGATATTAAAAACGCGACCACCGAGTGTCAGAGTAATTACTTGACCAGGAAATCCCCTGTTTTCCTAAATGAAACACAGAATAAATAATATTAACAACGCGACCACCGAATTTCCTGACCAGGACCTGTATCCCAGGTTTTCCTGAGTGAAAAACAGAAATTACAATATTCATATATAATAATATATGTGTGTGTGTGTGAGTGTGTGTGAGTGTGTGTGTGTGTGTGTGTGTGTGAGTGTGTGTGTGTGTGAGTGTGTGTGTGTGTGAGTGTGTGTGTGTGTGTGAGTGTGTGTGTGTGTGTGTGTGAGTGTGTGTGTGTGTGTGTGTGTGTGTGTGTGTGTGTGTATGGAATATTTCATGGAAAGAAATGCACCAGTATCAGACCAGGTATATATATATGCATGACCTTCTGTATATAATTTCTAATTTCAACAAACACAACCTGTCAGTTTCCATGCTTAAACTTTTTCAATCCTTAAAGCAGACCTGTGATAAGCAGTGTTTGGGAATACAACATTGTAATGAGCCTCTCAGAACGTGTGTACGGCTTTGTGTTACAAAACAAGTGTGTATAACTTTATCATTGGTTCATGTCATATTAAGGATTCGTATATCAGCAAGATCCAGGGGAAAAAGGATATCAACATGCTGTGTACAAAGAAGTTTCAACTTTTTCAGAACAATATGTCGCCCACCAGTAATATGGCGAGCGAGTAGGAAACAAGACACATGCCGTTGTTTTGCCACCAAATCCAGACAGATAGATCTTTACATGTACAGTTTACATGTATCTATAACGTTTTCTTATCTATTCGCTAATTTATTAAACGCCAGCTAAAGAGTTTGTATTCAGTTGTTCGAACGTTCTTGGAAGCAAATGGTTACTTCATACCATGTGTTTACATATATTCTATAACTATTTTTGTCCAGTAGATAATATCTAGTGTTATTGTAGGAGTGAATCATCACTGCCCCTGTTGCGTAGTATATTAATGTGTATAATCCAGTCAAGCTTGTTTACTAGAAACATGTCCATTCTTTTATGTACTAAATTACCTAAATTCTTCTTTCAGGGTATACATTTACACATCAGTAAAGTTCGATCTGAATGTTAAGGTCAGAAACTCTCGAGTAAGAGCAGCAGTTACCCGCCTTCCCGCACGATCTATCCACCTGCCGGAAACCTTCAAGGCATGACTTCCTCCATGGACGCCGTTAGTGGTTACATCAAGCTTGCATCCATTTCCTCCCCAGTTGTCAGAAAGGTCCAGATTCTCAAACCCCTATGTTGCATTTGACCACTTTCTAAAATGGCATCGTGTAATCATAGCTTTCGGCCGTGGGAGCCGTGCCAATTTACACTCATCAGAGGGGTACACAAAGTACGCAGTCTAGACTACCAGTTGTCCGACTTTCATTTTTGTGGAAGTCGCGGTGGCTGAGCGGGCTAGGCGACTGACTTTGTGTGCTGGCGATTAGGTGCCTGACTGTGAGGGTGCGGGTTCGAATCCCGGATGGGACTCAACCGAAAAAGGTACTAGAATTTGTACTTTACTAAGAAAGTGAAATCCCAAATATGACATATGTTGCATCATATTGTAAAGTTATTGAAGGCCTTCAAATTAAGATTTGCAGGCAATACCTCAAAGCTGGCAGAGGTGGTATGGTTCTAGGGGAATGTGGCATGCCTCCATTACAATATAATTATATGTCTAGAGCGGTTAAATATTGGTGTAGGTTAATTCAGTTAGAATCGCAACGACTCCCATTTCAGTGTTATGATATGTTGAAATCTCTTGCTGATTCCGGTAGGTGAGTGAGTGAGTTAATATTTAACGTCACATCGGCAATATTGCAGGGATATCGTGACGAAAAGATTCTTGGAAGAAGGAATTTATGTATATGGTAAAAAAAACTGTCAACGAAGGACAGTAAAACAGCTAAATTATCACAATAAGAATTAAAACTAGCGTGAAAAATTAAAACTAATATCACTATTCAGACAATACAATATAAAAACAGGCTATAGATTGCCAACAGCTGAAGGTAGATCACCATACTAGGGGCCATGGGGACTTACAGTACTTCTGCTACCTGCATGGTCCCTAGCTGGATTTACACCTTCCCCTCAGCTGCTGGGGATTGTATGCAAGATTAGCCACAAATTAAAATGATAGAAATACTACGACTAAAAACAAATGGAAGACTAAATTTGACTTCAAATGTTTTTGGACTTACGTACCCTCTCAGGAGGACAATAATTTTACGGTACTTCAACCCCCCTCGAGGATACAGCCACTAACAATCTCAGTTACTAATTCAACTTGCAATCATACAAAATATGTATTTACATGTCAGTCAATAAATCCAATTCTTTGAAAAATGCAATAATTAAATGAGGACTTACGTTACTAAAAAGGTCCTTCATAGTTCTTGACTTGAAATAATTGTCCCTTGTGATTGAATATTCAACACAGTCAAGCAAGACATGTTTTAACTTCGGCTTTCGGATATTCTCAAACAATCATGGTCTGCCACTGCTCGTAACCTTTCAGATTCATTTGCCTACAAACATTTAAAATCATTACCGCATGTAGAAAACTATCTATCATTATCAGTGTCTCCTTATTTAAAATCTCTTCTAGCAAAGTTTAGGTGTAGCAATTTTGGGTTAGGTAAGAGTTAGGAGGATGTAATGACATACCAATGGCTGACAGAGTCTGTTTGTACTGTAGATTAGACAATATGAACTGTATTGAAGATGAAACACATGTCCTTTTTGATTGTAAATTATGTAATGATGCTAGAAATAGGTTTATTACTCCATTTCTGTATGGTGATGTCAACAAACAAAACTTATAACACGTACGTAACAGTAAAGACAAAAATATCATCATAAATGTTTGTAATTTTTAAAAATACATATACATGAAGCTAGAGCTGAAACTCTGAAAACATTAATCCTGTCACTCTTAAGTGCGCTTACTTCAACTAATCCACTTTGTAATTTGGGCCTTTGGCCTTTATACTGAATACGATATCTGTCTCTCTGTCTGTCTGTCTGTCAGTACTTTGATGAGTTAATATTTTAGATTTGTGATCCAATACTTTACACATATGATCCAATAGTATTGTATTAGAAATGTGAACTGTCAATCATTGTAACCTTGTTTATTCAATATACAGCTGAATATTATCGACTCGTCTGTGTTACATTTTGCTTGTTTAAAAGGGACTCACAAGCCTTTTATCAAAGCACTTCCTGAACCTTAACAATATGGCAAGCACAAAGGATGAATTCACTAGAACTGTCTTCTCTGAAAGTGCACCGTTGCGCGGGTCTTCTTCATTACAGTTTGGTTTTACACCGCACTCAGCTATATGAAGGTGGTCTGTAAAATAATCTAGTCTGGACCAGACAATCCAGTGATCAACAGCGTGAGTAGCGATTTGCACAACTGGCATTCAGTGACGTGTCAAGCAAGTCAGCGAGTGTTAGTCGTCTCTTACAAGAAGCATGGGTTTCTGAAGTAAGCGAGCGAGTTTGGTTTCACGTCGCAATATTCCAGTTACAACACGATTGGAGACATCCGATCTCCGATCACATTGTACATTGCCAGAATCTCGGTTCCAGGATTCCCTGAAGAGGCGAAGATATAAATGTTCACAATTTGGATATAAACGGTATGGTGTCCTCCGATCACATTGTTTTTTGCCAGAACCACGGTTCCAAGGCTCTCAGAAGCGCAGAAGGTAGAAATATTCACAGTTTGAATATAACGGGTACAGTGTCCCCCGATCACATTGTACATTGGTAGAACCGCGGTTCAAGCATAGTAACGCAGTCTGATGATATGGTGTTTAGCAAAGAAAGGCGCTGTAAAAAGCTATGATATACTAAAGGTCATATGCAACGTAAAACACAACTTTGCAGATTCTGGTACCTTTCGGTATGCACTTACCGAAACAAATCATAAAAAATGGCAATTCAACCTATAAAGCTGAAAAAAAAACGCGATGAAAAAAAGCCCGCGAAATTGGAGTTCAAACGTTTCACTATATTCCCCCCAGCGCTGGGGGAAAAACTGGTTTCATCTGCTGTGTTGCGCTGCGTCTATAACGCATGCACAGTGAATAGGGTCGCGGAGCTTGAAACAGTATGCATTCGTTGGTTTCGCATTAATTTCAGACTCGCTGTGCGCATGCGCAGAGCGAGTAAAAATATTTACTGGTCAAGTTCCGGTTTGGTTGTATGCTTACCGATAGTGTAAATACACTCAAAACAAAATGATTTAGAACATTAACAGAATAAGTATTTACGAGTGACAACAGTTCATAGCTGACTAAATATATCGATTTACATATGCTGTTCAGGTATTGATGTACTATTTTGGTTGGAGCTGCTTCAGAAATGTGTGTTTTGATAGTAGTGAGAAGGGGATGTCCGGGAAGAACGGTGGTGGTGAGATGTGTTTATACAAGAATTTATTGACATAAATCAAGCTATTTATTTCACTACTCAGTGTTGGCTCAAGAGAGGGTTTTTGAGTGTTTTGACTCATCAAATTCAGTGAGGAACCCCTCTATTTTACATTTGCCCATCTGTTTAACATTAGAGGGGTTCCAGAAACATTATTTTCATCAATTTAGACTCACTCAAAATTTCACCCAAATCTAACACTGACTACTCCCGGTCTTTTGTACATACAGGTATAAAAATAAGTTGTAATAGACATAAAACTATGTATTTGGTCTGATTTTTCGCTTTCCTTAGCGTGTGTTTACACTATCGGTAAACGTACAACCAAAGCGAAACGTGACCAGTAGATAGTTTTACACGCTCTGCGCCTGCGCACAGCGAGTCTGAAATTAATGTGAAACCAACGAATGCCCAGCATCTGAGGTCGTGAGCAGTTGTCTAATCTTGGTTGTGTACACAAACAAGTAAATAATCTACTCGTTACGTAAAAAAACTTGTTGATTGTGGTAAGCAGACTCTGCCACAGAGAAAGCTCAGTGTCTGGTTTATTCACACCTATATGTCTGCCTGCCTGTCTGCTAAGGACAACATACAGTACACAGCTTCAATCATTGACCACATGCAATTTGAAGTGAACACCTATCAGACTATACGACATAAAGAAAATAAGTTCATTTATGACTCGTGCACCCGTGTCTGCCACATTATGTAATTAGACAGGTGTGATACACATGACATGTTTTTATGTCTGTGGGTTGCAAACAAACTACATTCATTTTTTTCGGATGACTGGATCTGTTGGAAACTGGTGCAAACTCTTGTCAGTTTCAAGTTCTGCTTTGTACTTGGACAGATTCCAGCCACGCACTAGTTTACCATCTCTACTGACATGATATTTGATTGGATCGAGCGCAAATTCAGAGAACATGTTTTTTCCAAACCCAACATCTCTATATACATTCATCATGGATAACGACTTCTTTTAGTGTATATGATTTTGTTTGACATCAGTATATGAATCCACACTGAAACGACGCATCCAGTACACACAAAAAAGTTGTTATCCATAAAGAATCTTACTTTCTTGTGACTCGCTATACTTCTAAAATGCCCATCAAACAGGTCATCTTTCTGTACACACAATGAACCCTCAGCATATCAGCAAATGAACCAGCCAATCGGAAGTCGTCGTTACACTTGAGTGCTCATCCACCCGCTATGACTCGGTATCCCAATGTGCGTAACTATGGAAGATGGTTCGGAGTCTGACGTCATTGATGACGTACTGGAGAAATGGAAACACGACTATAGTGTACTTTTAAATGGTGACTCACGGGAAAACAATGTAACTAATGACAACATACTGACAGCTGGAGGTAACCATGTTTTGTTTAATGACAAAATCAGTATGTTTGAGGTAAGAACTGCTATCTATAGCGCTAACAAGGGTAAGGCGCCAGGGTACGACAATATCCCTATGGAAGTGTTAAAATCTGAAAATATTGATACTGCACTACCTAAAGCTTTTAATGTTTGTTTTTCCAGTGGAAAAATACCAAATATCTGGTCTAAGGGAATCATCAACCCGATTCCGAAGAATTCTACGTTGGACCCTAAGGATCCTTTATCATACAGAGCTATTACTCTCACAACTTCAGTATATAAACTCTACTGTGGTGTGTTAAATAACAGGCTGCAGTTATGGACAGAATCAAATAATATACTCAACGACTCCCAAAATGGTTTCCGCAAGAAACGATCAACCGTAGACCATGTACAGACCCTCACATCTATTATAGAAACTCGTAAAGCCCGCAAACAGTCAACGTTTGTGGCGTTCATTGACTTCAGAAAAGCTTATATAGAAATATCCTCTGGGACAAGGTTGTAACTGCTGGCGTTGGTGGGAAGATGATAAATGCCCTACAATCCCTGTACAAAGACGTACAGTGCTGTGTGAGGCTAAATGGGCATCTAACGCCATGGTTTGGTGTGAATCGAGGATTGAAACAAGGCTGCTTACTCTCCCCTGTGCTTTTTAACTTTTTTATTAATGACCTCCTCAATTTGCTAAATGACAGTGGTATCGGCGTTGACATAAATAATGCCAAGATAGCCTCACTAGCATATGCTGATGACTTAGCACTCCTGGCGGAAAATGAAAATGACCTTAATGTGTTATTAGATATTCTTCATACCTGGTGCTTGGAAAATAAACTTAACATTAACAGTGAAAAGTCAAAAATTGTACATTTTAGGAACCCGTCCCAACACAGGACGAAGTTTGTCTTTAATATTGGGCCAGAAATATTAGAAGTTGTCAACCGTTATACCTACCTTGGACTCCTTTTAACTGAAAATTTAGATTTTAAGGCAATGGCAGGTACAGCGGCCAAATCTGCTAGCAGAGCACTCGGCTTACTTATATCAAGGTTTAAGTTATTGGGTGGTATGCACTATGATACATATACCAAACTGTATGACAGTATGGTATGGTCTGTTCTTGATTATGGCTCCGCCATATGGGGTACCTATGATGTTTCGGCTGTTAACGCTGTACAGAATAGAGCCATTAAATTTTTCCTTGGCTTGGGAAAGTTTGCCCCTAATGTAGCCATCAACGGGGATATGGGTTGGATACCACCCAGTGTTAGACAATGGACAAGTGTTGCTAGGCAATGGATTCGTTTTAAACACATGCCTGACAGAATTAACAGCTTTGTTTTTAAGTGGGCTGAAGCTAAAGCGGGAATGAGTATTAGAAATTGGAATTTTAGACTTAGAAAAAAGCTCAGTGACCTTGATATGGGGTATGTTTTAAATCCATCCTATAGCCCAAGTAAAAACCTGATTTGTACAGAAGTAAAAACTAAATGTATGGAAGAGTATATTTTAAATTGGAAATATCTGTTAAATCTCGAAGAAGGCCGAAGGGGTTTAAACAAGTTAAGAACATACAGGCTTTTTAAACATGACTTTTACCCTGAACCCTTTGTTACCTGTAATATGCCTAGGTGTTACCGATCAGCTATGGCCAAATTTAGGTGTGGTGTAGCCCCAATAAGAATGGAAACTGGGCGATATGAAAACCTACCTGTTACAGATAGGAAATGTTTCAATTGTGCCGATCGTGTCGAAGACGAGTTTCATGTACTGTTTCACTGTGATGTATATAAGGATATTAGAGAAAAACTTTTCTCGTTTTGCTATTCCCGTGATGAGGACTTTTATGATTTAACAAATACTGCAAAAATGCTGATATGTCAAAGTGCCGATATTTTTTATTATTTTGCCAAAACCTGCTTTTTAATATTACAGAGAAGGAAACGTCTTTTATACTCATAATGTTTTACCAGTTGTATGTTTTTACTACATCTTATATATGCTTATAGGTTTTACGATTTGAAACGACTACTGTCTCTCATAACTCACATTTAGTGGTTCTGTACTTTCACATATGTTTTATATCTGTTGTATATCATGTTGTACAGAAGTGAGACACAAATAAACTATTGTCTGTCTGTCTGTCTGTCTGTCGGTTCGGTCTCCCGAGGGCTTCGTTTCGAGGGAAGTAAGCCCAAGTACAAAATATGGCACTTTTCAATCGCGATTGTAGGCTTATAATTTTGTTTATTTGTTTTTTTTTAAAAGCAGAAATTATATGTCATGAATAAGTGATAAATGAGTTTTAATTATGTTTGATTTTTTTGTTGCATGTGACCTTTAAGGATTGCAACTTTTTTTTGTTATATTATGATGCGACGTATAGACAGAAACCGACAGTGACCATCTGCCTACAATGATCTGATGACAACAACAGAGCAAAGCAATTCAGCCATTATTGGTACCTTATCCTACCTGCTATTCGCTTTGAGTTCTTGACTTGACCTCTTCAATAGTTGGCTTCCTTATATTGTTACTGCGATTACCATTATTTATTGCTGTTGTTGTCGTTGCTGTTGTCAGCAGTATAAGAATCCATAACGGAAAGTTAGCGGTATAAAGAATCTATAATGGAACGTAATCTAATATAGGCGTTGTGATCCATAAAGTCATATATCTTTTTTATTCTTCATCAGGCACCCGTGGCGAACCACCTCCTCGTGGTGGGTGCTGGGTAACGCCAAGAGCTCGCCGACACCCCCGTAGTGGACCCGGGGGCATATTTGGTCCACCAACCTGTTGGCCGTGGGTTGCGGCCCTGTGTCGGTGGAGGAGGGGATCTTGGTGGTTGAGGGCAATAGGAACCTGCAACCGTGTTCCTGTTGCTCAACACACCACTTTGGCCCTGACTTCACCTAGACGGGAATTGGCCCGATTCTATCAATCGGCTGGTCACGTCATGCCCTGTGCATGGACAACGTTTATTTGGAATCATCACAGCATGGAAAATTTTGATTACAGATTGTGACAACTTTATTTAATTGATCTTATATTTTGCCTAGAGTCTTGTGCCAGAAGGCGGTGGCTCATGGGCCAATCTGCTGACATAGACCTCTGAATTCTAAGTTTCTTAGGAAGATTGTCATGGGCCGGACCAGCCTGATATTTCTTCTTTTTGATTTCTTAGCTATTTATGTCTGTATTTCTGGAGTATAGCATCTCTGTAGCTCTGATCTTGCAGTTTGGTTTCCACTGCAGGATCGTCCTTGTTGACCTCGATGGCGGGTGGAGATCAGGGTTGCTGAACATCCTTATAGTACCATGGCTAAACACATTCCCCCTGGTTCAAAAACGAATAAACGGAGACATCTTTCAACATCTTCTGATGATGAAGTCTCTTCAGCAGTAGTGGATTCATGGCCAAGATTCTTGGTCGTTGAAACAGCAGATGGAGGTCCATTGAAATTAAATCCCTTTGCTATATATATGGGTATCAAAGGTATATGCGGAGAGGTAGCCAACGTTACACACCTTCGTTCTGGCTCACTTCTTGTTGAATGTGCCCGGAGGCAGCAATCTGTAAACTTGCTAGGATTACAAAATTTCGTTGATACGCGGGTTGTTGTGCACAGGACATTGAACGCTTGCAGAGGTATTGTTCGTGACCGATCTCGCTGTCTGGCGTACATGACAGAAGAAGAAATTGTTGATGCATTAAAACTCCAAGGAGTAACTGCTGTTAAACGGTTTACCCGGAAGCAGGATGCAGATATCATTAAAACTAATACTTACATGTTTACGTTTGGACTGTCTTCTCTACCAAAAGCCATTAAAGCTGGTTACTTTAACATCCCAGTTGATGTATACATCCCAAATCCGCTGCGAGGTTTTAAGTGCCAAAAATTTGGACACGGTGCCAAGTCATGCACTCGTAAAACAGTATGCTCCCGTTGCAGTGGGTCTCATGACAACACTGACTGCACAAGAGACATCAGATGTTCTAACTGTAACGGTGAGCACATGGCATCGTCAAAATCATGTCCTAATTTTGAACTCGAATCAAGGATTCTTAAAATCAAAATCACTAATAACCTCTCCTACCAAGACGCCAAAAAGTTGATACCCGCAGAGTCTCAAATTACTCCACTCAGAACATATTCAGCCACTGTTTCTTCCCTCGTTCATCCTCCTGTAACCAAAGTTTCAACTTCATGCCAGACAGACATATCTTGGGTAAACGACACACAAATTACAGTCAATGAATTCACTCAGGCCTCTCAAAATGAGCAAAGGTCGTCGACATCTGCCTCATAGACTGAACAAGAACCAGAGACACAAACTAATCCAGGAAAGGTTAGTCAGTTGTCAAATAAAGAAAAGAAACAGCTGCGAAGGGCAAAGGCTCTTCAGCATTTCGAGGTACCATCAACGTCACAAACATCAGTGACGGTTCATAATCCGTTTGGACCTCTTGATATGGAGGTCACTCCTTCACAGCCAGAACGAGGGAGTAGACGTTCCTCGCGTTCAAGATCCCCGGTTTAACCGCCATGAACAGCACTATTAATTTAATTCAATGGAATTGTAGAGGCCTCCGGAATAGTTTTAATGATCTACAATTATTAGCTCAAGATTTTAATCCATCGGTTTTTAGTTTACAAGAGACACACTTGAAAAGTACTGATAACTTTGAATTGCGTCGGTACAATTCATTCCATTCCTTCTCACCTCCAGGTGATAGAGCCACCGGTGGCGCTTCTATTATCGTGAGGCAGGATGTTATCCACAGCCCGGTTCCTCTCAAAAGCAATCTGCAGGCTATTGCTGTCCGTCTCACTTTACAGATCACCTTTACGCTTTGCTCTTTGTATATTTCTCCTTCTACAGCTCTTCGACAGTCCGATCTTCAGGATCTCTTTGACCAACTTCCTCGACCATGTATAATCATGGGTGATCTTAATGGACATAATCCTTTGTAGGGACGTACCGACACTAACAATAAAGGAAAACTCCTAGAGGATTTCATTTCAATCAATAATTTATGCATCTTCAATGATGGATCTGTCATATATTTACATCCTGGTTCGGGAACTTATTCTGCACTCGATCTGTCCCTCGCAGACCCAACTGTTTATAACGAATTTGAATGGTCAGTTCACGATGACTGTGTGGAAGTGACCATTTTCCAACAAAACTTACCGCTATAAATCAGAGTGATGACTCATCTGCCACAAGGTGGAATTTTAATAAGGCTAACTGGCCATTATTTCAGACAATGTGTGCTGACAACTTGAACTCTGCCGTTTTTGTTAATGTTGCAGATCCGATTCAGTTGTTCTGTGACAAACTGAAAAGTATTGCCGATGAAACTATTCCTAAGGCCTCTGCTAAACCACATGTTCGTAGACCATGGTTTACTGACTGTTGCAAACAAGCTAGGAAGTGTAGAAAGAAGGCAGAAAAATATTTTCGCCACCACCCTACAGTTGATAATTTAAATACTTTTAAAATAAACAATGCCAAGGCTCGACGTACTTTTAAACACAGTAAACGCCAGTCTTGGAAGACCTTTGTATCAAATATTAATTCACGTACACCAATGACAAAGGTGCGGAACATGATCAAGGGTAAAGGTAGAAATTCCAGTGTTCATCATCTAAAAGATGGACCCGAGGTTTTAACTGATACAATTGACATTGCAAACAAGTTCTGTGAAACTTTAGCTAGGCATTCTTCTTCCTCAAACTATAATACAAAGTTTCAGAAATATAAAGATCATCAAGAAAAACGTAATATTAACTTTCATTCTGATAATGGTGAAGATTATAATGAACTCTTTTCACTACATGAGCTGAATACTGCCCTAGCGCAAACTCAAGATACGGCAACAGGTGCTGATAATATCCACTATCAGCTCCTGGAACATTTACCCAATACATGTCTTGAAACTCTTCTGAACATTTTTGATCATATTTGGACAACAGGCCAATTTCCTCCGTCGTGGCGTCAAGCCCTTGTTGTACCAATACCTAAGCCTGGTCGGGATCATACAGATCCATCAAACTACAGACCTATTTCACTAACTAGCTGCGTTTGCAAGACCATGGAACGCATGGTCAATAATAGATTAGAGTGGTTTTTAGAATCCAATAATCTTATTACTAACATCCAATGTGGTTTTCGCAAAAATAGAAGCACTATTGACCATTTGGTTCGACCAGAATCATTTGTTAAAAATTCCATTGTCCATAACCAGCATGCTGTATCAATCTTTTTCGACCTTGAAAAAGCTTATGATACAACATGGAAATATGGTATCTTAAGGGATTTACATGATTTTGGTTTGAAAGGTCGTTTGCCTCATTTTATATCACAATTTTTAGCAGGCAGACAATTTCAAGTTCATGTCGGATCATCCCTGTCTGACCATTATAATCAGGTTCAGGGGGTTCCACAAGGCAGTATTTTGTCTGTTACTTTGTTTAGCATAAAAATCAATAGTCTCTCGAAAGTATTACATGATTCCATAGATGGGTCATTGTTCGTGGATGATTTTAATGTTTCATGTCGTGGTAAAAATATGCATACCATTGAGAGACAATTACAGATGTTGGTCTAGAGACCAAACATATGGACGGATCGCACAAACGCACCATGTTTCGCTGGTCACAGAGAAGCATGCTTTTTCACGTGCGAGCAGACCACGTGATCTTGACCACGTGGGACACTGACAAATCGATCAGTGTGTTGAACAGGATTGTTTGAGTAAGGTGACTTATCGTCACGATTTGTATTAGCTTGTCCAGGTAGGATGCAGTTATATAGTTAAATAGAATTTTGAACAGACAGTTCATTAAATTAGAAGTAGCCCATATATATGTAGCTGTAACAGTGCAGCAATCTTGGAATACTAATAGATAGTATAGATAATAGAATTTAAAGTTTCATATTAAGTTTCTTTCCCCATTATAAGAGATTCACGTTTAGTTCCCCATGTTTGTTGGTTAGATTATTTCATACAGTTATAGCCAAGAGAATCACGTTTTGTTCCCCAAATAGTACACACAACTTTTCAATTCCACTGCGCACCAGTGGTAGCAGAGCGTGGTTTTCTGTTACATTAGATAGAACCAATAGAAATAGAACTTATTTGAAATTTAGACAGATAGAAAGTCACCCAATAATGGCGGAAACTGAGACAGCTAGCCAGCCTAGGGCAGCAACTTCGATGACTAGATGTCTGTCGGAGACAGACGAACGTGTCCGAGTGTTCGCGTTAAAACAAAAAAAGGCAACAGCCAAATCGAATTGTACCAAAGCTCGGAATAAACTCGTTTCTTTGATAGAAAGTGATGATCTACCACCACAGAAACAGGTAAGGGATAGCATAGATCACCTGAATGAGCTTTTTGTGAAAGCAATAGATGTTATGCTGGAACTTTCAAAGGTTTATGTTAAACTGGACGATCGTGAGAACGTTAACAAGTTGGATCACGAACTTAGTAGATTAGAGGAGGAAAACAACACAGTTCTTGAATCTGTAGAGAGATATTTACAAATTAGATCTGAATCTAGCAGATCAGAACTAAGCTCTCTTTCCGGTAAGGGGTTGCATAGGCTGTTCAACGAGGGTGTCCAGCAACAAAGTGTTGTGTCTCGGCGACAGTCTCGTGTTGCATTTAGGCAGCAATCTGAGGAAGCTGCCCATGAACGTTTGATATCTAAAGGACCTAACCAAGGTAAGGATGATAAGCTACCGCTGCATGTTAGTGAAACAGCACGCTCAGGTAAGTCTGATAATCAAGCCATAGGGAACGATATGTGGAAACAGTTAAAGCGTGTTTCCATACCTGTCTTTTCTGGTGACGTGAAAACCTACCAAAGTTGGAAGGCTGCCTTTATGACTTGCATTGATCAGTCCCCAGCTACACCTGAGTATAAGTTACGACAATATCTGTCGGGGGAAGCCTTGAAATCAATTCAGTCTTTAGGTCATAGTTCAGCAGCTTATGATGTTGCTCTGGAACGTCTTGAAAGGAAATTTGGTGGGAAACGGCGACAGATTGCAATCCAAAATGAGGAAATTAGTAATTTTAAGCCAATCCGTGAGGGTCATGTTGAGGATCTGGAGAAATTTGCTGATATTTTGGATGTTGCAGTCGCAAACATGAGAGAATCAGATAGGGTAGAGGAGTTGGGAAATGGTCTCCTTTACGTCACTTTGTTGAAAAAGATGACAGAGCCTATGGTAGCACAATATCAAAAATGGGTGTTTGAAAGGGACAGGCAGGAGTCAGTAGAGACTCTTAGAGAATGGATAATGTTAGAAGCAGAATTTCAGATTGTGGCAAAGGAGGCAGTACGCGGATTGAATACACAAGGTAAGAGATCAAACCCCAAACAAAAAATGTCTAGCACATTTGTCAGTGATGTTATAGTTTGTGGCCTATGCTCTGGACAGCATGGGATTTGGAACTGCAAGACTTTCAAAAGTATGCTTGTTCCTGATAGATGGAATGTAGCTAAACGACTGAGGCTTTGTTTTCATTGTCTTAAGGGCAATCATCTTGGGAACAGCTGTCGTCAAAATAGGGCATGTGGTATATCAGGTTGTGCAAAGAATCACAACAGATTATTACATAACACAAACCTCAGACCAAATGAACTCAGTGTTGATTCTACTAGCGGCAACCAAGAGAAAAATAAAGCGGAACCACGGGTTGTTGAGCAGGTGGTTAAAATGGGTCATGATGAAGAGCACACACAGTCTAAAACACATGATCAAACCGAAATATCTCATGCAACAATACCACCAATGTCAAATAAGTTGATAGGTCTTCGCACTGTTCCCGTGGTACTAAAGAACGGAACGAAGAGCATAACAGTAAATGCTTTGCTTGATGATGCAAGCACGAAGTCGTACATCAATGCGGACATTGCAGCTGAGTTAGGATTACAGGGTGAACCACAAAAGATCTTTGTAAATGTTCTTAACGGTCACACAGAATCGTTTGACACAAAACCAGTAGAATTCAAGCTTGAAAGCATCAGTGGTCATTTAGCTATCCAGATGTCTGCAATGACAACGAATGCTGTGACTGGCAATTTGCAAGTGATAGATTGGCAAAAGCATAGTCGCAAATGGGCACATTTGCAAAATATTCCATTCCCAAAAGTAGCTAAGCCTTACATGGTCGATTTGCTTATTGGTGTTGATCAGTTAGATTTGCATCAGTCGTATAGAGAAGTAACTGGACATCCAGGTGATCCAGTTGCAAGACTTACTCCACTCGGATGGACTTGCATTGGACGCTTGTCTGATCAAAGTAAGTTTGAACAAAGTAACTTTGTCAGCTCATTTTTCATAGACAACAGAGATGTTGAGCTGAATCAGTTACTGCACAAGTTCTGGGAAGTAGATGAAGGAAATACAACATCTCAAATAAAGCATGATGATGAAGGGGTTTTACAAACAGCACATGAAACACTCACACATAAAGATGGCAGATATGAAATAGGCATTCCTTGGAATGAAAATGTTCATTTGCTGACTGACAACTATAATATGGCTGTTAAACGCCAACAGTACTGAAAAGAAGCTGTCTAAACACCCAGAGATAGCCAAGGCTTATGATGACATCATTTCTGAGTATTTATCAAAAGGATACATTCGCAAAGTTCCACAAGATGAACCACTTAGTGAAACAAAGTGGTATCTTCCTCACTTTCCCATTTTACGCCCTGACAGGAGTACCACGAAGGTTCGTATTGTGTTCGATGCATCAGCTAAACATGAAGACCTCTCTTTAAATGATGCGATACATGCAGGACCTAAGTTGCAAAGGGAGCTGTTTGATGTTCTGATGCACTTCAGAAGGTATCCGGTGGCAATTATTTGTGACATAGCTGAAATGTTCCTTCAGATCAGTATGTCACCAGATGATCGACCTTATCATAGATTCCTGTGGAGGTCAATGGATATAACAAGAACTCCTGAGGTGTACGAGTTCTGCAGGGTTGTGTTTGGAGTTACATCCTCTCCATTCTTGGCCCAGTTTGTGACACAGGAACATGCACGAGTTCACATGAAAGAATATCCACTAGCTGCAGAAACTGTCATCAAATCAACATATATGGACGATAGCATGACTAGAAGTGGAAAAGGGTATAGAACTCTATGCACAGCTGAAGGAACTATGGTCTAGGGCAGGAATGCATGCAAGAAAGTGGATGTCAAATTGCCTTGAGGTTTTAGATGGCATACCTGAGAAGGATAGGGTGAATGAGGTTGATCTCAACAGAGGACATTTGCCTTCAGTCAAAACTCTTGGCCTATTGTGGAAAGCCACAAGTGATTGTTTTACATTTAGGGTAAACTTTCCCATCACTTATGAGAAGATATCATAAAGGGTTTTCCTGAGATATGTTGCCAGGCTTTTTGATCCTTTAGGATTTATAGCACCATTCATTGTTACTGCCAAAGTGATCCTGCAAGAGATGTGGATGGCAGGACTTGATTGGGATGATGAAGTAGATGGGGTCTTAAGAGATAGGATAGTGCAATGGCTGAGAGACGTGACTGGTCTAGAATCAGTGAAAATTCCCAGGTGTCTGTGCAGTCACAAAGATATGACATCTCTGACTTTGCACACTTTTGTTGATGCCTCGCAAATAGCATATGGAGCAATTGTGTATGCAGTGACGGCTTACCCAAATGGAGACAAAGTGAGCAGAATGGTAGCATCTAAAAGCAGAGTTGCACCACTGAAAGCTGTCAGCATACCCAGACTGGAGCTTATGGCAGCTATCCTAGGTCTGAGATTGGCATTGAATATCACGAAAGCACTTGATGTTGACATTAGGCAGGTTGTCTTCTGGTCAGACAACATGAACGTGCTATGCTGGATTAGAAATAACAGCAGAATATTCAAACCTTTCGTTGCCAACAGGGTGGGTGAAATTCATGAATGTACAAGTCCGTCACAGTGGAGATATACACCTAGTGAGGAAAATCCTGCTGACTTGCTTAGTCGAGGTGCCACAGCTCAACAGTTGGTTACTTGTTCATTGTGGTCGCCAGGGCCGTCTTACTTGCTGAGAGATGAGAGTGACTGGCCTGAAACTATGCTGAAGTCATCAAAAGAAGATGACCTAAAAGAGATGAAAAGAAATAAGCTTCAGGCAGCAAGTTTTCTTACTGTGCCGTGTGACTCATGGCGACTGGAACCCTCCCGATTCTCCTCGTGGAGAAGACTCACACGAGTGAATGCGTGGGTTCACAGGTTTCTGCACAATTGTCTAGCATCAAAAGATGATAAACTCGAAGGAGAATTATCACCAGATGAAATATGTGACGCTGAGCACCGAATCATCATGAATATGCAGAAGGAATGTTTTCCCAGAGAATATTCAGCATTGACTTCCAGAGAGCCATTACCTCCCGGGTCGAAAATCCTGAACCTTCATCCCCAGCTGGATGACAATGGACTGATGAGGTTGAAGGGACGTTTGGAATATGCTGAATATTTGCCACATGATACTAAATTTCCAATCATATTGCCAAAGAACAGCTGGGTGACGACGCTTATTATCAAACATTATCATGATGAAGGTAAGCATATTGCTGGAACAAACCAAATCTTAGTTTCGCTTTCAACGAAGTACTGGATAATCTCTGGCAGGGAAGCGATTCGGTCTTGGGAGTCGAAATGTGCAAGGTGCCGTTTAAATAAGACAAGGCCTGATCAACCGATTATGGCGCCCTTGCCTAAGATGAGAATGGGGGGTTCACTTCGAGCCTTTACACAGAGTGGAGTAGATTTCGCTGGGCCTTTCCTGACCGTTCAAGGTAGAAGAAAACAAAGACAGAAGCGTTACCTCTGTCTGTTTACATGCTTGTCTACTAGAGCTGTACATTTGGAAAGGACCTATGGATTGGATACGGACTCTTTTCTGAATGCCTTTTATCGAATGGTAAACAGAAGAGGGCTTCCTGAGCTGGTAGTATCTGACAACGGTACCAACTTTGTTGGTTCTGTTAAAGAATTGAAGGAACTTTTGCTCCTCATTGATGAGAGTACAGTTAGACATTCACTTGCAAACAAAGGAATAAAATGGTGCTTCAATCCCCCTCATGCATCACATTTCGGAGGGGTGTCTGAAACCATGATAAAGGCTGCAAAGCGTGCCATATTTGCTATTCTCAGTGGTGGAGATGTCACAGATGAAGAGCTGATGACAGCTTTCACTGGAGCAGAGGCGCTTATCAGCTCTCGCCCCTTAACTTACCAGTCGGCTCATCCTCATGACAGTACACCTCTCACACCAAATCACTTCTTACACGGACAGGTGGGCGGGGTGTTCGCGCCTGACACAGTTGACACAACAGATTTCAACCCACGTAAACGGTGGAGAAGAGTTCAGGAGTTGGTGCGTCACTTTTGGTGCCGGTGGATGAGGGAATGGTTACCAAGTCTCAATACTAGACGAAAGTGGTTCTCTCCTCATAGGGATCTTCAAGTTGTAGATGTTGTTTTAGTCATATCTCCTGATGCGCCTCGTGGAAACTGGCAACTTGGCAGAATACTAAAGATCTATCCAGGGGAGGATGGCCATGTTCGTGTTGTTGATGTGAGGACTAAACAGACAGTTTTGAAAAGACCAGCAAACAAAGTATGTCCATTAGAATGGGCATCTTCGAGTGAAACAAATAGCTTGGGTTAGTTTTTAGACAAACATGTTTCAGTCTATGATTGACAGAGGTCAATCATGGAGGGGGGTATGGTCTAGAGACCAAACATATGGACGGATCGCACAAACGCACCATGTTTCGCTGGTCACAGAGAAGCATGCTTTTTCACGTGCGAGCAGACCACGTGATCTTGACCACGTGGGACACTGACAAATCGATCAGTGTGTTGAACAGGATTGTTTGAGTAAGGTGACTTATCGTCACGATTTGTATTAGCTTGTCCAGGTAGGATGCAGTTATATAGTTAAATAGAATTTTGAACAGACAGTTCATTAAATTAGAAGTAGCCCATATATATGTAGCTGTAACAGTGCAGCAATCTTGGAATACTAATAGATAGTATAGATAATAGAATTTAAAGTTTCATATTAAGTTTCTTTCCCCATTATAAGAGATTCACGTTTAGTTCCCCATGTTTGTTGGTTAGATTATTTCATACAGTTATAGCCAAGAGAATCACGTTTTGTTCCCCAAATAGTACACACAACTTTTCAATTCCACTGCGCACCAGATGAGTTTAAATAAAATTCATAAATGGTCACTTGAGAATAGATTTAGGTTTTCACAGATAAAAACCAAGTGTATACATTTCTGTCGGAAATATAAGCCTCATAAAGATCCTGAACTGTTTTTAGATGGATCTCCAATTACCGTTGTAAAGGAAGCCAAGTTTCTGGGACTGATTTTCGACAAACATTTGACTTTTTTACCACATATTAAGTATTTGAAGACCAAATGCCTGAAAGCATTAGATCTCCTAAAAGTGGTGTCCAATTTAAAGTGGGGAGGGAATCAAACTACCCTCCTTCATTTGTACAGATCACTAATCCGATCAAAGCTTGATTATGGTTCCATCGTGTATGGCGGGGCCTGTCGAAGCAACTTGAAACTGCTTGATTCTATCCATCACCAAGGTTTAAGACTTTGTCTTGGATCTTTCCGCACTTCTCCTATTGACAGCATTTATGTTGAAGCTGATGAGCCTTCTTTAACCCAAAGACGTATTAAATTATCTTTGCAGTACATTACTAAACTATATTCGAATCAGACGAACCCTGCATATAACTGTGTATTCCATCCCCTCAATGAGGATCTGTACAACAAAAAATCTTCTCTCGTTCCACCTCTAGGGATAAAGATTAAACCTTTCCTTTCTGCTGCTGGCATTGACCTAGAAAATATTTCTCCTTCTCGTCTGCTGTCTTCTCCTGATTGGCAATTGGTTATGCCACAAGCTGACCTAACCTTGACTATATTTAAGAAATCAGAAACGGATTAATTACAATATAAACACGAATATAATCAATTAAAAAGTAAATATAGTACATAAAATCCATATTTACAGATGGGTCCAAGAATGGTGGGGAGGTGGATTGTGCCACTGTCGGTGGATCCAAAACAGTATCTTCTCGACTGTCGGATCATACCTCAATTTTCACAGCTGAAGCAAACGCTATATTAACAGCCTTAAAATATATCAATAAACATTCCAAATATAAGCAGTATATAATCTTTTCAGACTCTCTTTCGTGCCTTCAAGCTATTGAGGGTCTTTCTACCAAACATCGACTTTTAGTAGAGATTATTGAATTGTATACAATGATCTTGCTACTGGCCAATACGACGTCGTCTTTTGTTGGTTACCCAGCCACGTTGGCATTTCTGGGAACACACTTGCCGATCTTGATGCCAAAGCAGCACTCACCAAATCTATGACACCACTTCTTATTCCATACTGATTATAAAGATGTCATCCGATCTTACATCCGGGATCTTATGCAGAAGAATTGGGACACCCAGGTAGGTATCAATAAATTACATGAAATTAAACCCCACATTGGCTATACCTACTTGGGTTGTCAGTCTAGATTTGAAGAGGTCATCATAAGGCGATGTCGTATTGGCCACACTAGATATACTCATGAATATCTATTGAAAGGTGAGGATCCTCCGGTCTGTATCCCTTGTGATGAAAGAATCACAGTCAAGCATGTCTCGCTTGACTGTGTTGAATATTCCATCACAAGGGATAAGTATTTTAAAACACGAACCATGAAGGATCTTCTTAGTAATGTAAATCATCATTTAATTATCGCATATTTAAAAGAATTAGATTTGTTATCCGATTTGTGAATAGATAAATATTTTATAAGTGGTCATTTGGAATAGTAAATGGGATTGTTAGTGGCTGTACCTTCAAGGGGGGTTGAAGTAGAGTAAAATTATTGTCCTCCTGAGAAGGTACGTAAGTCCCAAGGCATTCAAAGGTAATTTAAATTGACCGTCTATTTTAATTGTAGTATCCCTGTCATTTTAATTTTGGTTAAAATTCACTTCATCCCCTGCAGCTGAAGGGATGATATAAATCCAGCTAGGGTCCATGTAGGTAGCAAAAGTACTGTAAGTCCCCATGGTCCCTAGTATGGTGACCTATCTTCAGTTGTTGGCGACCTATAGCCTGTTTTTATTTTCTGTATTGCCCTCTCTTGTTTAAATGTTTTAGATTTCATGATTAGTTTTAACATCAATATATCTGTGATAATGTAGTTAGTTTTACTGTCCTTTGTCGACGGATATTTTGGATTGATTACCTTGTTTTCATCGCTATACGGCTGTAATATTGCCGATGCGATGTAAAAATTTCACTCACTCACTCACTATTCTTCATCAACGTCCAAAATGCCAACCAGATCGAGTGAGTGAGTATGGTTTTAGGCCGCTTTCAGCAATATTACATTGTATTGTGCCCATGTAGGGAATTGAACCCGGGTCTAAAGCGTGACGAACGGACGCTTTAATCATTAAACTACCCTACCACCACCCCTCAAACAGACTGAAAAGTGCTATGGCAAAATATTCCCGAATGACATTAGGTAAAACTGCAACTCAGCGTTTTAATCTGGTCTTCCAAATAGAGGAATATTCATGTTTAAATGTTTAAAAAAATGTTTTATCAGTTCTGTGGATAAGATACAAAGGTGTACTAGATGACGAAATTTCAAAACACACTGCTGGAAGTAGACAATAATGGACAGATTCTCTACCTAACTCCAGGGCCACGCCATCTGGCAGGTGCGTGTTCCGTTTGCGGTTCCAGAAGTGGAAAGTGCTACTTTTTGACCATTTGACTGGTCACCTGAGGTTGCCTCATTCTTTTAAAGGTTGCTATGTCAGGATAACAGAACAATTTCCAAGGTCTCCGTAATGAATTTCACAACTGAGGGAAGAATGCCGTCAATATCGTGTCTTAGATAAGGTGTCGACCTTGTTTTTGACTTTTTGATAGCGGAAAATTGTTCAGTATTGACGTGTAACACGGCATCTGGTGCGATCGCGATAAGTTGAAGTGTTACCATGGCTGGCAATATGGAGGCGAGCGAGTCAACGTCTTTCCTGATTATCAATCGACTGCTAGGACTGAAACACTGAGCCATGTTTCAAATCTATACTGAAAACAAACTTTTAGTGATTACATATATGTTGTCAGTTGTAATTTGTGTTTGCATTCTGCTGGCGCTGTAACATTGAACAATCCATTCCGTTTCCTTTGCGTCATCGCTGGAAATTTCATCGATGCGTGACATGATCAATTAATTGTTATCACCAACCACACGTTGATTCGAGCACCACTCAGGCAATTTATGAAATACCTTTTAATTATACATTATGATTAATTATACACACTGAATGGCAAATGTGTCAATTTTTTTCACAGATTAACTGAATGTTTGAACAAGTTTAAAGACACAGAGGAAGACGTTAGAAGCGAAAATGTAATTCAAATAGACATTGACTTTCTTTTACGTTTTATCATATCATTTCAGTCACTAGGTGAATCCATTAAACATCAAAGTGTTCGGCATACTGAGGTAAGTGGACCGATATGTCAGCCATTTTGTTAAATATGTAATACATCAGACATGTTGTGCATTACCTAACTGGAAATGTCACTCATTTTATAGACTGACCAAAACAGAAACACAGGATATGATAAGCAATGCTCTCTCTGTCTCTCTCTCTGTCTCTCTCTCTGTCTCTCTCTCTCTCTCTCTCTCTCTCTCTCTCCCTCTCTCTCGGCGAACAGCGCGATCGGGTGGTCAGACAAGCTGGTTTGGTTGTGACACATGCACATGTCATCGTATCCGAACTGCGTATATATACTCTGGCTGCTGATCAATGGATTGTTTGATCCATACAAGTATTGGTGAGTGCAGCGTTTGCAGTCCTGGACGTTTCAGAGCTTAACTGTGCCTAACCGTCCAGAATCCGCCTCTTGACTCCATGTCTCAATGCAATTTGTATTGAATTTACTTTTCGCTCGGTCGTGCAATACTTCCAAGCACTGTTATGCGAATTTCTACAAAAGCTAACACTTGCATTGCCCCTCTTCTTATTTTGAATAAATGATAAAAAACACAATATCACATACTATCGATTAGTAGCACTTTCATTGACTGAAAACGTACTTTAAAACGATCATAAGTTTATAGCATTCTCATTATAGCTTTTACTTAAAGCCATATTGTTGAAGATAACCGACGCGCGATATGTGTAGACTGTACATTTCTGGTGAATGTCTGTGAAGTCGGTGTGTGGTGGTGCATGACAAGGGGGTGATTTCAACTTCCCACTAGTAAACTTTCCTTTCATGTTGAGCAACATCCTAACAGCCCCATGCTTTGGTAGACTTATATTTGGTGTATTTGAGGTATAATCGAGCACGGTGATTTTTACCAAGATTTCAAAGAGCGTCATACCACTCTAGCTCAGAAGTGGTTCGATCAGGTTGACAACATTCAAGGTGTCAGTAAAATGTTTTAAAGACGTTTTATGGAGACAAGTGAATCACATTTCCAAAAATGGTGTATACCCGATGCAGTTCGATTTTTTCACAGATGCCATATGTTCCCCAATTATTTGTGGCTGACTAAATCTATCCAAATGTTTACGACGGGCCCAGGATATGCTCACCCTTTCGCGAACACCAGGCACCATCGTTGTTTCATAGTGTTATAAGGTAAAAATGCATTCGTTAGACAAGGAAAGTATCTCAAACCCTTTATTGACACTTACAGCTATTTCGTGATAGAATTGATGCTATCACTCCTTGGCAATAAACCAAATGATATAGAACATTATAACTGGCAGTACGAGAACACAAAGGACTCAAAAGAGCAATTAAAGGTGAATTACCGATGAGCAGTTGACAGTAATTTCCAATCACGAGGTGCGACACGAGACCATGAATGAATCAGGTGACGGAACAAATTTTATGGATGATCAACTTCTTTATTTTCACAATAGCGACATTTCGGTATGGATTCTTATACCGTTTTCAAGCAATCATATTGTGAAAATAAAGAAGTTGATCATCCATAAAATGTGTTCCGTCACCTTCAGCTCAGCAACTTCTAAAATGCCTCTAAAACAGTTCATGAATGAATCAGAAGGATTGTCACAAGGGCATAGCAGGCTCGAACAGCTTAAAAAGATACCGTGATCACTAGCAAGTGGTGCGGGTTGCAAAGTCAGCAGAATGTTCGCATCGCCATCGATCAGTTCCGTATCTGGTAAATAGCTAGCCCTTTCCTGACTAGTTCGAGTCACCTTGTAATGAAGAGAGGGGTCGAGAGAACCTGAGTGTGTTATTAATTGTATGCCAGAGTGCCAATACATGAACGAAATGTTGTAATGTTGGAATTATTAAAATACGGTGGCAGATCAGGCCTACGCCTTGCTTGGAATGCAAGTTCGAGACAAGCTCAACAAAACCCAGATTCAAGACAAAAACACATCCAGAGTATTGACCACCTGACAAGAAGGATCATGTCTCATATCAGAGCCCACCACTCTCGTTCCCGTCTTAGTCGTTAATTTACGACAATCAAGTAAACCAGGCTAAGTTCTTCACCAAGTCTGTCCTTTGTGGAGACGCTCACTGAGAAATCATTGTAAACATACAGTTTGTGGAACAGAACAGCAATCCAACCTACTACTTCGTCTGGATGAAGTTAGCTGGTCCCAAATGTGAAACAGAGGGCCCTCGATTTGCTGCCCAGGACCGGTCACTTCCCACTCGCTAAATGTAATTCTAATAGAAAATATTTGCATAAACTGTCGATTGTGCAATGAATTTACAGAGACTGTCCAACACCTTGTCAGTGGGTGTCCTTCCTTGGCACAAGACATGATGGCATGGTTTCTACTGTTGTCTTAATCATGCCTGTGGCTTTGTCTCCGAGAATCATCCATAGTACGACCCTGAACATGTCTGGGGCGTCATGGAATATGGTAGCTTTAAATATAGGCCTATATACAACCTCACACTCAAAAACCGGATCTTGTCCGTTGATACAAGGCCAATGAATGTATTTATGTTATTGAATGTTCTGTCCCTTTTGACAGCCAGATGACTGGCAAGATGCAAGCATGTTAAATGTGTTCAGATGTCTCATTTGCATCCCAAGCACACTGTCGTCAGGTTTCCAACTGTTCTCGGTGCCCTTGGTTTGGTACCTTTGGTTCTCTTGCAGAAGGCTGCAGTAGTGGTGAGTCTATATATTCTCCAGAGAGGTGTTGGTGGGTTCGATTAAGCAGCGGTTTCTGTGAGACGTCACAACAGATCACCTGTCTGACTGTGCCAGGATCACCCGAACCTCTCTTCTGCATACTATCTTTAATCCGTTAAAAAGTAATAATGCTTAATATAATAACAAAAGTATTGTCAGCATGTAAACTATGACTTTTATTGATCTTTTGAAAGTATATCACATATTTATATAGGCACAGGCTCTAACCGACGATCTCTCCACTTCCGCCATTAAGCGAACAGCACGTGGCTACAGCCAACACCCCTTCTTCGCCAGTAAACTTATCTTCTCCATTCACGGCAATACACTGGTCTCCATTAGCCCCTAGAAAACAGAGAGATAGCATGACACGTGGAACGACTTAGTATATAGACTAGTTGAAATGCATTCATTTTCCAAACATCTTTGACAATCTTTACTCATAAACATCGGAATATCAGTACTTTTTCACAAAAATCGTTATTCAATATTATCCATCTGGAATTTACGGTTCCCTGATGACTTGATTGTATGGTTCGTCTAGAGGTCAACGGGGGGTCAGGCAAACTGGCTTCCATATTTGGGCACAGTTGTGCTGGACATGCTTACCATTCACACCTGGTGTCACCTCAGATTTTCAGTAATCCATTCACCTCATCTATTTTTCTTTTCCTCACAAAACGGAAATTGTTTCTGAGGTTGGCCAAAATTTTTCGTTTGCACGTTCTGGAGTGTATTATCCTTTCTATGGTGCTATTTTAAGATATATTGTGCACTCAGTGTTACATTTAGGGCAGTCAACACGAAATATTCAAAGGCAAATGTAATTACCTCCTACATATGCTCCCGCTGACTTTCCATAGTTGGCTCGGACGCTGCATCCCAGGAGCTTCGTGCCAGCACCACAAGAGACATTAGCCTTCTCTCCCTTGTTGAGGCCACTCGGTTTGGACACCACCGTCTTGCAGGTCAGTTTGGGGGCAGTACAGCAAGCAGCATAAGACCACGTACCTAGAATTGAGTTTACTTCTACACATGTCTTGCATTGATGTCAACCCAAAAACTTAACTGTATTTTCTAAACAAATATTATGTCTGTTGAAAGGATGTGCATTAAAAAAGAACGAAAGTTCAGATTTCTATAAACATTCAAGGGCCCTAAACTAAGTTTTAATTTTATAGTAACTATTTCAATACTGTTATACTGACCAACAGTAGTGCCTTCATTTGAGGCAATACATCCCTTCTGATTGGCCGACGGGAACGATCCTATCATCTCGGAGTCCCATGTCCAGGCCGTGCAGCCTGAATTGGAAGAAGAAACAAATGGTTAATATCAATACCATTTAGAATAAAAAATGCTGAGTCCCGTTGATTTTAAGACTGGGGACCGGAGTAATTGTTTGACTTCTCCGGACTTCGAAACATCCGATTCAACCTTATTCCTATCAGCTCTGACTCCGACATGGGTTCTTTCCTCGTCTTCTTTCCTCGTCTTCTTTGTCTCAACAGAACGAGTAAGGATGTCAAATTATTATGATGATACTTAGCCTAGTTACAACATCATAACAGACATCATTCTCATTCACACTTTTGAACTGAACGTTTATCTGTTACTGTGATATTTTATGTACCTACATGTCATTCGTAAATGTTATGTACTATACTCAAAACCCACGGACAGAAAGCGATGCCATTCTTTGTACATACAAGGCGATGCCATTCTTTCAGGCTTCCAGAGTTGTCATAGATCAGATACAGTGGTGGCAGATTTGCCGTTCACTAATTCTGTCTACTCACCTGTTATTCACCAATTCTGCCAACTCGCCTTTTAGTCACTAATTCTGTCAACTCACCTGTGTCATTCACTAATGCTGTAAACTCGCCAGTGTCATTCACTGATTCCCTCAACTCATCTGTGTCATTCACTAATTCTATCAACTCATCTGTGTCATTCACTAATTCTGTCAACTCACCCTTGTCATGCACTAATTCCGTCAGCTGATCTGTGTCATTCATTAATTCCATCAACTCATCTGTGTCATTCACTAATTCTATCAACTCATCTGTGTCATTCACTAATTCTATCAACTCATCTGTGTCATTCACTAATTCTGTCAACTCACCCTTGTCATGCACTAATTCTGTCAACTCACCCTTGTCATGCACTAATTCTGTCAACTCACCCTTGTCATGCACTAATTCTGTCAACTCACCCTTGTCATGCACTAATTCCGTCAACTCATCTGTGTCATTCACTAATTCCGTCAACTCACCCTTGTCATGCACTAATTCTGTCAACTCACCCTTGTCATGCACTAATTCTGCCAACTCACCCTTGTCATGCACTAATTCCGTCAACTCATCTGTGTCATTCACTAATTCCGTCAACTCATCTGTGTCATTCACTAATTCCATCAACTCATCTGTGTCATTCACTAATTCTGTCAACTGATCTGTGTCATTCACTAATTCTGTCAACTGACCTGTGTCATTTACTAATTCTGTCAACTCACCAGTGGCAATTTCACCATTCATACATGTTGTTTCTACTCTTGCATCTCGCGACTTATCAGATGGCCCTGAGCTTCTGTATGCACACTGCATGTTCTTCGACTTACAGCATCGGACAACTGCTTGAACACCTGGTATGAGGAGATTCAACATAATGAGAATGAAATATGAATATGTCAATGAATCCCTTCTGAAACTGTTTGGTCAAGAAAATGCCACACCCCAGCCAAAATAGACCAAAAGAAAGACTGTATATATAATGGATGTCAAACGACATAATGGCAAATACAGATAGTAGCAAACATAGAGTTTCGATTGTTTTTCTTAATACCTCGATTTCTTTCAAATAGCCCAAATTCCAATAGCCAGACATTGACACCACGCGTTATTTACTGTCCAGATAGCCACGGCAACCAACAAAAAACGAGAAAACCTCTTCATTAGTAATAGTGATGATAACAGTAGACTACTGCATAATTCGTACTATGTGTTTAGGAATTATTATGAAATAGTGATGATTCCCCCGGTGGACACTGACTAATTAGCGTTTCCCGATCTACTGATCAATGGTCACAAACAAAAGAAATGGCAAGTCAAGTGTTTGTCTAAGGAAACACGAGACCACATGATAAAAGTCCAAATAGGGAACAGCACTGGATGTCATTTTAGTGAATAGGGCGTATACTTCGAAGAGTGTCTTTTGCTTTGAAAGACCATCTTTGGTTTTGAATGTTATGATGAAAATGCTATAGAGTCCGCCGGCGAGGATCCGTGTCCAGCAACCCATGCATGTCATAAGAGGAGAGTAATGGGATCAGGTTGTCAGGCTCGCTAACTAGGTTTATGCATGTCATTGTATCACAATTTTGTAGATTGATGCTCATGATGTTCATTAGACTGTCTGGTTCATATTCAATTACATGTTCGTACAGACCACGTGCTGGAATATGGGAATGCAGCGTTTAAAAAACAACAACATTCAAACAACCCAAAAGGCTTACTTTTCAGCATGTGTCCTATGGCGTGTTTTGAGTTCATGCTCACCTTGCTTTGACCTCCAACCATTTACTGATTTACAAGCCACCCGACCATTGTTAACCTCGATTGTCTCCCCATCCCGGTACCACTCTCCGTCCTGAAGAAAACCACAGGCTATTCTTGTAGAAGATCGTTTCATTACCTTTTGCAATTTCACCTTTGAATTATAGACAAAGCTAGGAAAACAAGAAGACACAGTCATCAATATCCCCCGCATTACCTCCAATTCCAGGCTAAATCACACTTGTGGCTATGGAAACGCGAAAGATATTTGATTAAAAATACCCAAACTACCTAGAGGCACTAATACACCACCAGATCTGTCTCTGTGCCAAGTTGGGTGAAAAAATATTGAATGGTTTTAAAGTTCTGCTCCGGAAAAGATAAATGTGCACGGATGGACGGACGGGAGGCATTTTAATACCGCCCGCAAAACACGTTGCGGGGGATAATGAATACGACAGACACTAATCTGACTCTCTTTTTGAAATATCCCACACACATACTTCAGTTTTAATAATGTTCGCACATGTTTCAGTTGAAGGAAAAAACAATACCTGCCGTAACAAAAGTCTCAATGAAACTAATCAGACACTGACCTACTTTTCAACCGATCTGAATTGGTCTAAAAAAATCGGACTGGTTATTGCACCAAGTTGTCAAATAGGCATGAACTCAGTCAACAAGATACGAGACTGTTGTGTAATCAGTGTTTTGACTTGATTTGTTCCTACTAAGACGTGTTACAGACTACGTGCAGAATATGTGTTTAAGTTGCAGGACTTCGAAGTTTACAACCTTAGTGAAATCAAAAAGTAGTTAGAATGTAGAATTCTGAAACTACTTGATTAGCCGGTGCTATTTACCAACCAACCAATCAACCAGCAAACATACCAACCAGTTAGCCAACCAACCAACCAACCAACCAACCAGCTAGCCTGCCAGACAACCAACCTGTGAGCGAGGTTGGTTTGATGCTACATAAATAAGTGCTACAGTCATATTATGAACTTAACGTTGCAATAGTACCTTATGATAGCCCGAGCAGCTAGTCATAACTTCATCATTCTGACAGAAAGCAAATGCAGGCTTGTCATCCCCGACCGCTGACAACTGAGACAAGCGGGTCACACACTGGAGGTCGTTGTTATTCGCATTTGATGACATTCTACCAACAATATGTTCGTTGGTATGGGAGACTTGAACAACTTGATTGATCTGCGCAAATGGATCAATGGTTGTTGGGAGTGTCACTTGATCTGAAAATTTCAGGACTTATGTTTATCATATTTGTTGTTTGTCATTTAGAAATTGGTGTGAGGTATAACGGAAGCAGATCCATGGATATGCAACCTGCTTGATAATGGCGTTAGTAACTACATAACACCATCGATAATATTAATAATTAATAATATTTGCAACCAACGACTTTATCAATTGTACCGCTACAGAACAAAAACTGACCATTCGTCTTGCGAAAGTGTAGTATTTTTTGGATAAAAATCCTGTCTCTGAATGTCTAGGAGCTTGGTGGCTAGGGGCAGACATCGAAGAATAACATTGTGGATAACATTGTCTGAAATATCAATACTGATAGCAATATCTTACGTCCATCGCCACTGATATCCAGTTTAAGCGTTGTATCTGCTTTCCCCAGGTGGAATTCCTGGTACATTATGGGCTTTCCCTTGTAGTTTACAACGACATCATAGTCTCCATGGAAACCGTTCACAGTGAAGGAGGATCCATCGGAGAGTTTTTTAGTTACATGGGTTGACCATTCCTTCTGGACTAGATCAAAGTAACGTTGACCAGCAGCGTTCACCTGCAAGAATACCCTTTTACTCAGCATATACCATCTAATTCTTGTCCAGTATTAATTGGATCATGTTATGAGTGAGTGAGCAAGTGGGTAAGCGAACTGATTTCGGTTAAAAACCGATTACAATGTTATGAAATGATGTATTTCAAGAAAACAAACCCGTAGTAAATTAGTTACGCGAATACAGAAATCGAACAAAGGTCTACGAAGCCAATAAACTTGGCTGTAATGAAAACAATTGTGTATTTTACATGGGTACAATGAATGTGTTATTCCTCAGTTGTGTTGTCTGTTCCTGGTGTTGAGATATGGTAACATTGTTAAGTTACCATGGCATTGGGATTTCATTGTCGTGTTGTTTGTACTTGATGGTGAGATATCGTTGTGGTGTTATCTGTAGTTGATGTTGAGATACATGTTATCTGTATCTGGTGTTGGGACATATATGTTGTCTTGTCTGGTTTTGATGTTTCATCAGAGGACATGTTCCTTAATCAACAGCATCTTATTTATCCCACTAAATCCGGCCTGGTTTTACCCGTGCCCATGTCTGTCAGTGTGACAGTTTACCCTGACCAGTATTCAGTAAAAGTACAGCTTAAGAATATATTATCAGACCGAGTTAATTATGCTCACATAGAAGCTGTATCCATTGATAAGGGCGGCGTAAGGGCTTTTCATTTGATGATCCCAGAAGCCCCAGAATATGACGCCCTCCACTGACGGATGGCTGAAGTAGGTTCTGAGAGCCCAATCATACCAGTCAGCCCGGATGTTCTCATCATGGTGCACGAGATCCATTTCAGTGATCCACAGCGGTAGTCCTACAGATCCCAGTTTGTCCAGACGTCTCTGAAATATCACGTTGCCAACAGATATATATCGTTGTCGTCAACGTTTTAATGACGTAACATAAACTAAGACACTTGTTTATTTTTGAAATGCCACTGGTACTTAAAAGTACGTTTACATAGTTGGTGGATGTGCAAAATACCATTTATATGTATTAATGGTACCTGGCAATGTTATGGTTATTTTTACGCAGTAGATCATTGACAGTAATATAGACGTTAGCTAGACTAGCCTACTTTCAGAAGCGTGGGATCTGGAGGCGTGTAGTCTCTGAAGTGACTCTGAAGGCCAAGACCTCCCAAACCAACGTTGGCCTTTTTGAACTCTTTTGCTTGATCGACGTAAGCCTGGAAATATGCATATCACCACTTACACACACTCCACACTCTATTTGACGCAACAGGCAAAACAGTGGTGGGAAGTGTAATAATAATCATAATAATAATAATATGAATCAATGAAAGTCCAGTATGGCAACAGGTGTTCGGGTAAAGACCCGAAGAAGAATGTCACAGTTCCCTCACACTTTGTGCATTAGAACATTAACAGCAAAATATATAACATTAGATACTCGAACACGATTACAGTGTAGAGGATACTGGATGTACAGGACTGATAAAGTACAAATGATGAAGCTAAACAAGAAACATATGATGAAGACAAATTAAGGGAAATGTGAAAATATATTCCATTCATTTGGAAATGTTGCATGTGTATGGATACACATTACTTTTTCCCATATGCATTGACATGCGCTTGTTGTATGCCTGCAAAATGAAATAACCCCTACCTATTTTTAATGGTGTATATGCTTTTGGCGAGGAAATTGTGTTGACAGTAGGGTGGTTCCATGTAAAGTCCTTGCGCATGCGCTAAAGTGTTTAACGGTAGTATCAGTAAACATAATATATTAAGAATAGACACATGACGTCTATTTTTAACTTAGTATACTACACAGAAACAAAGTAACTGTTGCCTTTTTATGATTGCTTATACTTCCTTTCCGTGGTGATCTGTGGTAACTGTCCTTCAAAGACTGCCTATGGGACGTCTCTGTTTTCAGTCTGTCTGTCCAGTCACAACATGTCGAATAGTACAGTCAAACCACCACCACAACAAAATAAACTTCAGCATCGACAAAAACTCTAAAAAAAGAGAGAGAGAGAGCTCACCTCAACTCTTTCTAATTTTTAGGAGAAGCCCCCCAAGTACACACGGTCTACAAGCACAGATACAGGTACCGATCCTGAGAGACTAGTATTTCGCAATTTATGTTAGCAGTTCACATCACAGTTTGAAAATTGCCTCAGCTAGGTCCCAGACACTAATTTCCATTTTTATGCCATTGTTTTGTTGATTTTTAAAACAATAATATAACAGTTTGTACAGATTCATGACGACCCATTTGACGATGTAGGTAAATGTTTACATATTGGCGTTTACATATTGGCGTTGTTGCTATGGTGACGTGAATGGTACCGTGTAGCCTACAGTTATTATGTATTGTCAGCATACATCAGTGACGGCTCCCACTGCGACAACATCGTAGTCGTTGAGGAAGAGCGTTGGCACCGGATCCGCCTTGTGTACCATATCGTAGATCTTCTCAGAGTACAGGGGATCACCTGTCTTCTCCTCATACAACTGTCCGTGAAGAAGTTCGTTGTTTACGTCCCAATGGTCTAGTCTAAAGTCACAAATGAGAGTTCAGTTTTACGAAATTTTTATGAATATTCCTGGGAACACCAGAAATGGGCTTCACACATTGGACCCATATTGGGAATCGAACCCTGACAAGTGAACGTTTTCTCCTCTAGTCAACCCTATCGCCCTACAAAATGACGTTACACTTTCAAATATAATTTTTATTCTTCTATCGCTGCCTGTTAATCAACACTAAATAGATGTGATCGTCCGGTTTCTCCTCACATAACTAACAATGGTATTTACTTATTGATTCCGCCCATTAATCATACATAGACGTGCATGTATAATTGGCTTCGTGTGGTCATTACATATTTAATTATACCTTAATTATTCTAGCCACGATCATGGCAAGTGATACAGTTTACTTACGTCCCCTTTGTGATGCCAGTCATAAATTTGACTCTCTCTGCAATGGCTGCTTTCAGCATCGTCCCGTTCAGGGCTTCAACCCAACTGGGTGAGTTACCTGGAACTCCCCAGAACATATTGTGTCCTCGAACCTTCATGCTGAAAAACATCAGCGGTTATAACTTTCCTCAAAAACACATCCAATACATAATGGTAAAATATCACTTATGTTGTATTTTTGAATTACATTAAACAGATCCAGAGTTTATCTACAATCACCGGTCCGCATCTGTAAGTCACGTACCCATGTTGTTTAAGCACCTTCACAGCATTTGTAGCAGCTGTGTAGTCCGGGTGGTCCTGCAGAAGACGGGTATCTACTATAACATATTTTAAAACTTGCATACATATTTGTAACAGTAATTTTCGGAGAATTACTTTATACACAGAAAACTAATGATCCTAAGAATGGACATTATTGTTATAAGAAGGCATGAATAGTATATACCTTGGTACCTCTGTTATACTTCCACTTGAATGACCCAGCTGTCGCCCAGTTAAACATGTCATACACAAAGTTTTGATATTGTTTGTACCCAGAGTTGTTTATGTAGTCCTCGTTTATCACTGATCCAAATCCAAACAGGTGTCTTTTGTGGTCAATCTGTAACTCAGAAAAGTACATTAAATGTCTTGAAGTGCATATATCAAAGACATTCAATTCTTGGGGTGTTTTTTATTTCGATATTTTATGACAAAACAAGAAGCTGTCTGTTTATATTATACTTCATCGAAATAGAGTATATTCTGGGTTATTTGATTTATACAATATGAACAGAATTATAATATCTAACCTTAATTTCAATATCAGCTGGATTGAATGAAGATGAATGTGTCACTCTGTAACATACAATCATCCATGAACGTCATATTAAAAATAATAATGCGGTGTAGGTCCTTGGTTAATCATTTACAATAGTATATACATTTCACACATTTCTGAATATGTGAACTTCATGAAAACGTCATTTTTACTGAGATCACTTAACGAGATTCGGCCCCTTTTCAACAGTATGTCATGCTTTATTTCGAATTAATTTATAACAATATGATTAACTCTTACAAGACACGTAACTTGCAAAAATTAATATCCTTTTACATTTCGATGTAAAATCAGACTCATAAACGTGGGGAGTGTTGTGTGACAAAACGGTTTTCACGTGGATTTTTGCAAGGGTTCTTCCTGGTTCGTGAATGTCCGAAGTATAATGAGGTTCACATACAATAATGTATAACTAACAGGTAGTTGGCCTTAGACAGCCTTACTGGACATTGATGTTGTTTTTCCTAATCTTCTGTATTCTGGCATCAGCTTCAGCCTTCCACGTCATGTCCTCGTCCACTGTCTGGAGAGAAACGTCGTCAGCGATGAAGTCGATTCCTATATCCGGGCCTTGGAAGTACAGGTTCGCCCTGCTAAAGTCTGGTGGTGAATGAAAATAGTATTTTGTTACAGCATGACCTGTACTCAAGTGTATGTCAATGGAAATCTTTAAAGTGGACGCTTCATCACAGTTCAAGGTCATGTTTTGAATTTGTCCATGGGAGAGAAATGCAGATTGGAAATACTGATGTCTTCTTGGGAGTGAAACCGAATTGTATAACAGTGGATTGCATTGATAGAATCGGTATCAAAATTACAAGTACAGTTTCATGTGATGTATGTGTTTTGACACATCCCTTAAATGCACAATGTCTTGTGATCGGTGTGTTGACTGGAAATTAATTGTCCAATCAACAAAACATGAAAATAGGATGATTCAGACTGACTCTAGTAGATACTGATCGCCAACAGTGGTCAGATGAACTAATTATGTGTGATCAGAATGTAGAGCAGCAGCACAACCATGGTACCCGTATGCCCGCACAGTCGCACCCAAGTGGACATACACTTATGGGGCTTAGACTTGGCGTGCAAATGTGATACCTTGTAAGTGATGACTCACCCTCAACAATTTCATGGAAAAGGACAGGACCGAAGTTTTGCATCAGTTTGCTTGTAATGCTACCCTCAGCAATATTCCAGCTCTATGGCATTCTTGGAAAAACTCTAGCCTGGACCGGACTATCAAGTGATGAACATCATGTAGCATGGATCTACACAACTGAGATGCGATGACATCTGTCAAACATGTCAGCAAATGTGACCACCAGATCACGTCAGTCATCTGTAGACAAATTCAAACAGGGATCGTCAAGGGTGAACATTTGCATCAGGTAAACTTACTTTTCAAAGGAACGGTGAAATCCCCGTCAAGACTGAACCACCCATTGGCAGACCGAACAAATGGGTGTTGAGCGACGTCGTAATAAGCCGTTTTACCTTTAAAGGGCACAAAAGTCATTCTGTTAGGACATTTAGCATCGGGTCTCATAAAACACTCTTATAAATTACAGAAATAAATTCTACTTTTTTCTTCCAACACGTATTGGGTATATGATTCATTAGTTAGATGCTGAGGTAGATCTACACTCCCGTCAAGACCCCACTCTGGTCTTCGCTTACCTCAAGCCTTGATAATTCTTTGAAGGCATCCGCAAAGGTAAAAATGAATTAATTTTGTAGTTTTTCGTCCCACCGACTGTAATTCTGGGGCTCAAAACATGTAAACATCAGAGTGAATGTTAGATTGCAGCATTGAGTAATGTGTGACGTCACATTGCAGTAAATCTGCTTGATATAGGAAGTCAAATCTACAGCATACTGGTCTTGGACGCGCACTAGTTAAGAGGCACTCGCAACCAATAGGTATAATGAAGACCGACCAAGGCGAATCAGGGATTAGAACCTTAGACAACCCTTTCGTGACAGACTGTAACAGTTACAGATGTTTCGAACTGCAGTACCTACCGTCATCAGTCCATGTATATGCTATGGTAATCTTGATGGTCTGGAACAACTTTCCTGGGTGGTCATTCAGCTGTTTAACACTGGACGTAAAGGAATAGCGGCCACCAGGCTGTATCTGGACATCTTGGCTAGGACCTTGGTAAGTCTTTGTTCTGAAACGCATATCAAATGATTTTTACTTAACACAAGAGATTAAACGATCACAACAGACATTTCTTGACTAAGTATGATCTTGAGATATAGTAGTATGAGTATTTAGTACCGTAACGTGGCATCACTGTTTGATTTACATTGCAATGCACATGAACCTCCAACATGTCTGATTTGAGCCCAACGATATATCTTTTACATCGCGTTTTACATTAATTTCCGACTAGAAACAACTGTGTTATGCTTTATAGAAAAGGGGTTTACGACAAGGTTATGGCTACTATAAATATTCTCATGCCAATAAAGCTTGTCACACCAGTCCTATTAATAAAATAGAAGGGGTTGACAAGCATAATTGGCATGGGTAATAGCAACATCCCAGCCTTGATCATTTTCCCATACGGATGCAAGAGTGTACGATCCCCATTCAATTGCGACTGATAATATGATGTCCCGTTGCGATGGATATCCAGTGACGCGAGCGGAAAAATACCAGTGCGTGCAATAGTTGCCTGGGTATGTTCGAAATATAAATATTGTGTAATAATGATTGTTAAATGAACATATCCATTTTCGCCAAGAAGAACAATGACATTTTTAGCACAGCTGTCGTGACTAATGAATCATTTCACAACTATTTTGAGAAAAGTGTAACATCTGGCCGAAGACAATTCACATAATAAGCAGATCCACAGAATAAGTTTTTCTGTCTCGGACTCTTGCTGTGTATTTTAGTCTAAACATTCACGATCACTTGGAGCTCAATATGGCCAGAGCTTTTTCGTACGAGTGTGCGTGCGATCAAATGACTCAGTACAAATGTCTCCTCGTGTGTTCCACATACCATATTCTTCCGTTCCAAATGCTGAACCTTATCGTGAATATGATAACACAATCGAGTTTCGTCAGGGAGTGACCATGACATAATTACCTATCGCAGTTTACATTTGACTTCAATAAACAACATTCAAGTAGTTTCCCAGTGATTATACAAAATCAGGGAAGAATTTTTCTAACCGGTGTATGTGTAGAACGGGACATTTTGTCAGTAAAATTTTATTGATATATAATTATTATTTCGGATTAAAGTGACCATTAATTCGTGTGTGTAGGCGATATGATATACAGATTTCCTAATGTCAGATAAAACCGGTTACCTCTGTCTCAATATATAATTACCTTCCGGTGACTTTGACAGCACGAGTGCCACCATGGACATCATCAGTGATGCTAACGATGTTGAAACCCCATCCATTCCAGTTGCCTGACAGATTTGGACTCTCAAACCCTGGGTTTTTGAGCACCTCGATTCCAGATGAAATCTGGACAAGAAGTAGAGTCAGAGCAAGAGCACCTCCTAGAACCATGGCTGCAGCCCAACAGGTGTGCAGTCTGGTTTCACATCAGACACATATATATATCCCTCGCTTATCTCCTTCGCAGACGCTGTGTTCCCTTATCAAGGCACAATGACGCATGTCTATACTGACGTCCAGATCGTCCAAGGTCGGCATTTAACACATATAATTTTTATGTTCACAAATATTTACGTACATGGACTAGAATGTACCTGTCTGTGAAAGTGCCATGGCATAATTTTTATTCGATCACTTTCTAAGAACATTGTTGGAGCTGTGCCAGTTTACTCGTCAGAATGGTACACACAGTAAGTAATCTAAAATCCAAAATCATTCGCGGTGGTTGGGTGGGTTAGATTGCCAATTTTATGTGCTTGTCTCTAAGAGTACGGGATCGTTTCATGGATGCGAAAACCACAAAGAGTCCTAGCATCTCTACTTTAAACAAAACAAACGAACATCTTTTAAATTTCACCAAATCATTTTTTTTTATTTTTCTCAAGCCAATTGCATGAGAGTTGTCAGGTATGTAACCTTGTTCACGTAACCTTGTTCACTCAGGGACGAACCTCACGTTTATCTAGACACCTTTCCCAGTGCCTTATCATTACCGTATTTACACTGTTAGTAAATATGATAGTTTCCTGCGTTTATGGAATTTTGTTAGACAAGGTTCATTGCCGCTTCTTAATGGTGTCGTTATAAACCGATGATATATAGTTATTTGGTATCACTAGATTTGGTAATCTACATGGAGTGATTGTGTGTTATAGGGATAGGTCTGCCTAAATGCCGATCGGAGAAGGTGAACTTTATATACATCTAACCAGATACCCCGTCACAGTTTAGGCAGAATGAGCCGGAATGAAAATTTCTGGAGATTCCTGGAGATTCTAAACGTTCTTGCTTCATTCCGGGTGCAGTCCAACTATTCAGGTCAATTCATGTAAACCCGAATGTTTTGAACATGTTGAAAACGTTCGAGGTACTTTCGAAAAGGAAAAATATCGAACGGCATTTCAGGTGCATTCAAACTACAGTCTAAGTATTCTTACTGCAGTCTAAGTATTCTTACTGCAGTCTAAGTATTCGTACTGTAGTCTAAGTATTCGTACTGCATTGTAAGCAGTATATTGGACGGAGAATAGCAAAGACTAGCCACTTCAAATCCTATCAGAATGTCTTGAATGAGTCGGTATGCATCTCGATAGGTGCTAGACTTCAGGTGGAATGTTCTTCAGATGTATCGGAATATTTCGATTGAAGTTGGAATACAGGTCGAATACAGTCTGAACGTCCCGAATGCTCTTCAGATGGGTCCCGACATCATCAAAACACCGCTAAATCGCATACTTGACCACACGTCACTGAAATGTCAGGTAGCATTTGGGAGTCGCATTCTTGCAAAGCTTGAAAAAACATCTTTTGGCATTCTCTCTCGAATGCGGTTCGAATTTTTGAAATATGTTCTTCTGGCTGATTCTCTTCTATCATTTGAAGTGTAAATGATCCTCTATAGCGCCACCGTCTACTTGCGCTAATAACTGCTGCATACGCATAAAACCGTTCGCCTCTCGGTTGTTTTCATTAGATATGGCCCACCTACTTTAAAACAGTAAAATGTTAGTATGTACCATTTGTCACTCAGTCCTACACAATGGGCCATAAATGTACTTGCCACAAACAAGATGTAATTCCCATGCCTGCTTAAAAGCGGAATTTGTATATGCGTCTGTATACATGGCAGCACTACGCTGACCGCCCGGTTTAATACCAGGATTTAGTCCCGACGTGGCTGAAATATTGCCGATGTGACTTAAATTTTTAACTCACCCACTCAGTAAGGCAAGGATTAAAACACAAAGCGTGATCTCAACAAGAACATGTATTTTACAGGTATATTGTATGATTTGTTTACATAAGAAGTACGTTCGGATGTACAGTTGATGTTGACCTCGTTGAGATGGAAAGATTCTGGGTCTTACAGGCGCGTCTGGAAACAGAAAAATTGATATTCTTAAATGTTTCCTTTCACACGGTAAAATATTCAACATGAAAACTTTTCTAATAATTTATCACGAACATGTGATGTAAATTCTTGCTAACGGATCACACACTTCCTCTAAACAGCTTGCCTCTCGGACAGTTATACGTATATATCATGCTATTTTCAAAAGTGCTCAGATATTGTTATTTTCTGGCTATCATATATCTTTCCTAGTGCAAAGCGAATCTCAAAATATTTACATAAAATACTTCCGCCTATCGTCACATAAAGACGAAGTTGGAATGAAGTACAATATATTCCGATTCCGATTGTTGGTTTTGTCAGCAGTAGCATATTACTGGCAAACAAGGATAAGCTGACAATTGACCTGTATGGGTGTCGCGATCAAGTATAGTTGCTACACCGACCACGTGTGAGTCTTATGAGCAATGCGAGGAATCAGTTTCATCCTCATGCACAGCATGTGCACTTGTTTGCATCTGCCCTCCCTTTCAGAAACCAAATGGGTTTGTTCATGGCCGTGCACCGCCTACTTCTCGTAAACGCGTTCTCTGCGCCGGTCTAACTTATCCTTGTTTGTCAGGAGAACCTTAAATCGGACCACCTTTGGAATAATTGTCAGTCCTAGCTTGTTCCCCGTTAGAAGTTTTGTTTGGCTTCTGCCTTCAGGTGTATCAGGTGTAGTTTAGCAACGATCTGTGGCAGAAAGAGACTTAGGAGAAGGGCATAACCCACTGACTGTGACTGTGGGAAAACCTCAACATATTCAAAGGGGGATAACCCTGTATTCAGTGTAGTCTGTATGAGGTTCAGTTTCTGAAAGGTTACCCCGGACATGTCTACGTTAGTTCAATACAGACTTCCCTCTTGCTGGTGATGACATTATGTGAAAATCATTATACAATAACGCATCGAAACTACTTGTGCTTGTAGCACAACTACCGTACATTAACGCTGAAAAACACAGACAGCTAACGATTTATGCTTGTGTCAACATTTGCAGTGTCATTTTATAAATGAAACTGAAATAAAACAACCGTAATCCTAAAGAAAAAGGTAAAGATGCCCACTTTGGAAAAAGTGAGTTTAAACGGCACCTCTATACTCCATTACTGCGGGAAGTGTGATATTCACACATCATGTCGTTCTACATGCCACACAAGATATACTCTAACTCCATGCTACATACCGCCTGAGCCGGAGTATGTGCTTACCACTACAATGTCAAGCCCGAGGTTAAGGCTCATCTCTGAGTATGCCCGATACGCACTGTAGGCTCCGTTTGTATATTCATACAACGCCTCGAACAGGAAAGCATACTGTTCCTGGAAACAAACACCGACAGGCTTCACAATAGTACACATACAGAGAACGGACTGAAAAATGATTTAGGGTTTAAACCGGACATGGTTACTGGAATCATTTGTGCAACGTAATGTCAGCAAATATTGGGCAGTCAGCAACTGCTGACAACCCCCTTCTGCTACCTGGGATATGGGATCTACTTATAGAGTATGAACTAAGTTGTACGCAGAAGGCCAATATAATCGTAATTATATATACTCATGGAAACAAATAAGGGAACATGTAGTAGTACATGTGTCACTTCATTTTTTTCCTAAGTATATATATATATATATATATATATATATATATATATAATGGGTAATGGTTTTCTTCTTAATGTTCTTTTCCCGATATAAAAGGATTCAGGAGAGTAGGCGACACCCTCGTTACAAGATCTAGTTCCGTCCGTTCATCCTTTGTACCAACCTGTGTCTGGACCATCTCCATCCGCTGCTGTCGGAGCTGAGACACACACCCAAATACGTCCACAATTCCGTCAGCTTTTGCCTGGGACAGAAGGTAGTGCAGAGCGATGAATGTCCCAGTTCGGCCGATCCCAGCACTGTAAATGAGTGTTAATGTGTTAATGCATGTTTGTTTACATCTCCACACTCAACACCGTCGATTCAGTAAACAAAATGAAAGTTTCCTTACCTGCAGTGGACGATGACTGGTCCGTGTACAGGTGACGCATCTCGGAACACCACTGACCGGAAGTCGAGGAATGACGTCACATCACGTGGTGAATCACAGTCAGGCCAGGCGGTGTAGTGGTAATGGAATACTTCCCTCAACGCTTCTCCCGACTGGCACAAAAGTAATGTTACGGTATCACAAGCAAAAGCGATGCTGAAATAGTCCTTCCTCAAAAGTATTTTTAGTACTGTTACTCACTCGACGACACACAAAAACATGCACATACCCTCTCACGCACTTGCGAGAAATGAAATGAGACTCTGTGTGTGTGTGTGTGTGTGTGTGTGTGTGTGTGTGTGTGTGTGTGTGTGTGTGTGAACGTTAAGAGCGAAAGCTTCAAATTCCTCCATGGAAGTGTATTAATATTTTTTTGGGAGCACCTTTAGTGGGCATGTGAAGAGACCACATATAAAATGTTTAATTTTGTTGTTTGTCATAATGTGCATAATCAGTTGAAATCCGGTTTCTGAACAAAGCTAACTGACTTTCATATACTTACGTCTGTGATGCAGCCCTGTTTCTCCAATGGATTTTAGCTACAAGTTATATTTCATACACACCTTGATGTTAAACGTCCTCTTTACATAGGAATCGCTGACTTCTTCCAGCACAAACTCTACCGTGATGTCATCAAAGATCTTCACTTCATCGATCTCGCCTGGCCAGTACTTGGCACACTTCATCTGAAACAGCACAGTTTATATTTGTATCTCGGTACTCTGTGTAAAGTGTCACTATGTTAACCCGTGTTACACTGACATGGGCACCACAGTGGTTGCTGCAGTCCACTGAAGAGAATTGTGTCCCCTTGGTGTGAACCGGAAGATCTTAACCGGTGTCCGTTCCGGCGTTCCTCCACCATTAAGCTCTCATGCCTTGGTATTGTTGGAATACTGTTCAAAGCTATGGTTAAACAAAGCTCATCCACTCACTAGGAAAGGGGTGGCGGGGCAGTCTAGTGGTTAAGGCGTTCGCTCGTCAGGCTCAAGTTTGTTTTTCCAAATGGGTACAATGTGTGAGGCCCATTTCTGGTGTACCCCGCCGTGGTATTGCTAAAATATTCTAAAAAGCGTCGTAAAACTTATCTCACGTGCACAATACTACCTCCCATCACACAGTTAACCGATGCTAGTTAGTTGCAAGACCTGTAAACACCGAAATATATCCCAGGGAAGTTCTGGATTTACCATGCATCAACGCGGTGCTAACAACATTGCTACACGATGACAACAAGTGACAATGCTTTATCAAGTTTCCAGAGAATATTCCGGCACGTTATGAAAACAAACCCAGCCAAACCTGTTAACGTCAATGTAGGAAAGAATATGAACTAAACGACGTATGTTAAAAGGTATCAAAAGACACTATATACATTAAATGTATCCAAAGACGTTATACACATGAAATGAATCAATGTATATTATACATATGAAATGAATCAACTGACTTTATATATGAAATGAATCAATGGACATATATATATATATATATATATATATATATATATATATATATATATATATATATAGAAATGTTTCATCCGTATGGATATATATATATTACTTTTTCTCATATGCATTGGCACTGACTAGTGGTATGCTCACAAAATGGAAGATCCTTACTTTTTTAATGGTATAAATAACTAAATCCCGTTGGTGGGTCAGTTGTATTGAGAATAGGGTGGTTAAAAGAATATATATATATATGTGTGTGTGTGTGTGTGTGTGTGTGTGTGTGCGTGCGTGCGTGCGTGTGTGTGTGTGTGTGTATATATATATATATATATATATATATATATATATAAATCACAATGGAGTCTATATTTACAAGATGAATCAATTGAAAGTTTTCAACCTTTCCGTCTTCGATGATGTTTGTAAGCATGACAATCTGCCGAGATTCAGTGTCCCATATCATCCTCCAGAAGTCAGGAACAACCCGCAGAAAAGGACCTTAAAACACGGGTCAGTGTGATTAGGTCATCACATCCATGGTCAGTTCAGGACCGTGGTCATGAAAAGTGTGTGATTAATGAATAAACAACGCTTGAAGTGGCAAAAACACGTTCACACATCAAATACAAAGATGTCAGTTTGCGGAAAATGTTAGAATCTCATGCAAAGTTTCCACGTGTGTAACAGCTACCCCTGCAGTGGAATGCTCATATTATTAAAAAGTCTGCTGACTCCATCTCATCATTCATACTACTCCTTTATTATGCAGTTATTCTCAGCGCCGTTGAGCAGGCTATACCTGGAAACTAGGCGCTTTATATCACAGAAGTGATATAGCTCACCTTGAGCGGCTATGAACTGCTGCAGGCTGCCAACACCCTATTAACAGAACAATGCCATTAAACCTGCGTATATAATTGTACTCCTCTAAAAGAATGAACATGTTCGTACTGTAAAGATTGTACTGAAGATGAATGTCATATTTTACTGCTCTGCCCTCTCTACTCTTTTGAAAAGAATGTGTTTGTTTGAAAGTAGCTTACTGTTAGTTTTAGGTAACTGAGTGACGTTGATAAGATTAGATTCAACTGTCCAATCCTCAGGTGTATCCTAGTACAGTCCAAACCTGCTTCAAAATTTTACTGCGACGACATGCCCTTATATACTCTTAACCTAGTATTGTACATAATATTAAATATGTATGTTATAGACTATATTCTTTTAGTTCTGTATTTATACTATTATATGTTTTATAGGCTCTCATAAATCGGTAAAGATTGGCTCTTCGATTAATTATTTTTCTCTGCGTATATACGTGTGAATTTGGGTCAGATTCGACCCGTGAAGGTCCGGGTTAAATGTATCGTCAGTAGCTCATGCATGTAAGACGCGACTAACGTGATCGGGTGGTCAGGCTCGCTGATTTGGTTGACACGTCATCTGTTCCCATATGCGCAGATCTATGTCCGTGATGTTGATCACTGGATTGTCTGGTCCAGACTCGATTGTTTACAGATGGTCACCATATAGTGGGAATATTGCTGTGTGCGGCGTAAAACCCGTTAGTTGCCTCTACGACAAGCATAGTCGCCTTTTATGGCACGCATCGGTTGCTGAAGGCTTATTCTATCCCGGATCCTCGCTGCGCTGACCATTTGTTTGTTAGACAATGATTACACGTAACATGGACGTAAGTGGCTAGGAGTTCATCACAACTGTGTTCAGTGTTTGTAGTTAATCATAAAGTGGAAATTTCTAAACATTGAACCACAGGCAAACTGTAGCGGAAATGTGGTTGCGGAGCATAAAGAATATGGCAAGTCTTCATATATGCGAGCGAAGCGAGCGAAGGTTGGCTACGTACTTTCCTCTCTTCATTTGGACAAATATTTTTCATGTCAAAATAAAATATCGCCACCATCAAAGGTACTTTCCCATTTCCTCACTTTCTTTGTGCTCTCACATTTCTTACCCCATGTTTAGTCATTACTCACGTGAAATATCGTTTATTCAACATTTTAAGCGCCACTCATGGTATTCAGATCGTTCTTCGCGTCCATTACCCGCGCCAGTTGAACGGAGTGACGGAACATGAATAAGCAGAAATTGAAAAGAAATACCATATTGCCTAATTTTATCGTGAACCTGTTGGAGTTTAATTGTCTTATCTGTCGTCGCTATTGTTAGAATTTTCGTCACATTTATCCTACATGAAAACACTTTTAAGTATTTCATGCAAAATATACCCTCCTGTTCCTTCACTCCGTTGACCCGGAAACTGGAAAGGGGAATGGAGGCGAAGAACGGTTTGATCTACCACGATTTGCGCTTAAAATGTTGAATAAAAGTATTTCACGTGAGTAATTGTTCAACACGTGGTTGGGAATGGGAGAGCACAGCCCAGTGAAGTAATGGGTGTATACCTTTGATGGTGGCGAGATTTTATTTTGACATGAAAATATATTTGTCGAACTGAAGCGAAGAAAGTACTTTGCCAACCTTTGCTCGCTTCGCTCGCATGTAGAGAAGACTTGTCATTTTCTCTATGCTGCGCAGCCCATTTGCGCTACAGTTTGCCTGTCAGCGGAGACTGTTGTCTAGGAGACAATGCTCAAAACAAACTGTTACGATGTTTAGAACACTTCCTCCGCCACGTGTGTTTAATGGTGCCATAAACAACCAACATACCTTGATGTAGCTAGCATTGATGTATCCGCTGGAGACGTTGTCGGCGATCGGTTTTAATACAACACGAGTGCTGTCATCTGAATGAGTAGGGTTTATTAACATTGCAATGGGTAATATATTTCTCAGTGAAATTTACAGAAAAAGACTTTCCGCATATTTTTGACATTACAAAGTGGTAAATACAGCCACATTTGCTTCTTGTCCAAGGCAAGTGAATTTAACTTAATTCTAACGTTCAGTAACTTGGCTGCCTTCATGTTCTTTTACCTCAGCGATATTGCTCGTTGTGAATTATGCACAGAAAACCCCTGGAATAATGCCGACAAACAAGCTATGGGATGTTTTTATCATCATAAAGTAAATCTTTCTTCACCAACGTGATTCAGTTTTAATTTTGATGAACCAATTAAATTCGAATGCTCTATTAAATGTCGTATTGGTATTCATGTTAAATGTTCACCAAGTACCTGCTTAAATGGTCGGAATGTCGAAAGGGACGGAACTCTTCGCAGCTTACCGTGAATAATTATACTCACCATTAAGATGAAACTGTGATTTGAAATCCGGAATATACGGTCGCCTAACTGTCCACAACAATGGGAGGTAAACGAGGCACTCTCAAAATGCATTGTTTCTTTTAGGGACATGCAGATTATCTCCCACGAATTGTTATCCCCGTCCACGCTTATATAAATGCAAATTATCTCCCTTGAGTTAGTTAATATGCATTCGTAACTACTCGCCTCTTTCCGTGACCGGAATGACACGAGTAGTTATGGATGACTTAACGTGTTGTCTCGTGATTTCACAAAGTACATATCAGTGACACTTCCGCGTTCGTCGCATACAGTTGTGTATGGCCTACAGTATTCAGGGGCTACTTACAAGGAAGAACATCCCGGTATCTGTTCTTGCAGATGTTATTTCCCTTTTGCGCTTCACAACACAGCGTATAGTCGGCTCTGGGCAGATCCTGTAAACATGTAGACAATCAAACATTAACGACATTAATTTACATTTTAGATGTCATTGTTTACCCCTAATGCCGAACACCAGACAGGACGACAACAAATACCACATTTCAATATCCTTTGCAATGACTGGGTCGGGCACCGATCTCTCTCGACCTTCATTTATCACGAAGTGAGGGGTAGGGTGTTTGGAGGGGCTGTCTTTTGCTATGTTATTCAAGCTCGGTCATGGTCAAAGCATTTTGAGACTGGTCAGACACTACTGAGGTACAAATTACGAAAGGAAACCCGATTGGGTAATGTCAGTCGAAAAAAACTCAAACATGCATCAGATTTGCCTATTTCCACTTGTACATACGTTTGACCTGTGTATTTAACACTTACTTCAAACTGCTTGAATAAACACTTGGTGCTGAGGAAGAGTTGTAGACATCGCTTCATGTCTGTTTCGCGGTTCTCTGTCGAAGAACGTCTCTGGAGATGGCCACGTTGCAGGCTGAGGGAGTCGTACACTGTGTTGTCAACAGCTTCATTCCCGAGTGACTGGAGCTCTAAAATAAATAGCTTAACTGTAGTGTAAAGTTTGTTGGTTGGTTGTTGCAGTCTAGACCAGACAATCTCGTAGTCAACAACAAGCATCGATCCAGGCAACTGGGATACAATGACAAGTGTCAACCAAGTCAGCGAGCCTGATCACCCGTTCCCGTTAGTTGCCTTTTGTCACAAGCATTTGGTTACTGAAGATAAATTCTAACCCGGATCTTCACGTCTGTTTTGCTCTATTTTGTGGCACCAACACATGATCGTGATTTACAGATCTAGTTATTTTAAACATGAAATGTTTAACGGATACCAGTCATTCACACTAAGAGCACATAATAGAATAACAGGATTAATTCTACTTCTTACATTCAAACGGATTTGATATCAATGATTCTGAATTACAATCCACGTGTATACACCAGTCAGTGTTTGTCCATCGACAGGTACGTATGGCTTCGGTCAATGATAAAATACTATGGAATAATATGGAAACCTGACTTTGGGGTCGTGCTATGTTGTCACCATTGCTCTCATCGTCTCCGTTATCTAGAAGTATCCACTTGGTTGTAAAGGGTAGGCTTATTAAATCTATTAATCTCTTACCGTTTACCGCTTCTAAACAAACACTTTGGCTGCTTTCATTTCTTCTGGACAGGCAGCTCATCGAACCGTCACGAGAATTAGTTGTCAACCTAGAACTAAACAAGGAAGCGTACTTAGTGCATATTGTTTCGAAGAGCTACCTGAGCCGTACTACGGGTAGAGAGTGTGGAGGGTTTTATGCCTGTTGTAGGAATATTCCAGCCATATCACGCCCGTGATCACCAGAAATGGGCTTCACATATTGTAGTCAAGTGGGGAATCGAACCTGGGTCGTAGGCGTGACAAGCGAATGCTTTAACCACTAGGCTACCCAACCACCCGCGTAAGGGTAGTAAACCTGGATGTGTGGATCACAGAGTGAGAAAACCTTTTTAAGGCTGCCCGTTTAAGGAGCTGGAATCATTTGCTATGGAGTATAGATATACAAGATTTGAGGAAAGGCCCAAGCAGTCATTGAGTACTCATTAAACACACGATGCCCTCAATAATAGTACGTGATCCAATCTTAATATGCGGATGTAATATATGGTTAGGACTAACAGTGAAACATCCAGTTGGACTCACCGCCTTGAGTTCAGGTTGGCCCTCACACGTCGCCTGTTCCTGACGCTGCGATACCTGTGACAGAAGAACAGACAAAACATTGACCCTGAGGTGTCCTTTCAACAGATGAGTGAGTGAGTGACTGTGATCTTACGCCGCCTTTAGCAACATTCCAGCAAGATCAAGGGGGAGGATACCAGAAATGGGCTCCACTCCATGCATCCATGTGGAGAATCGAACCCGGACGAGCGGGCGGGTACACCGACCCTACAAGAGACCACTTTGGATGGAACATTAGGATCTGCTAACATGGAGAAAAACGCCTGCACAAAACACAAATACATACGTATAT